>NW_026591086.1:2268407-2278023 GCF_907164565.1 Psammomys obesus
GTGTGTGTGTGTGTGTGTGTGTGTGTGTGTGTGTGTGTGTGTGTGTGGGTGGGTGCATGCACACACATGCATGTGTCTGTGCAAGCATATGTGTGCATTTGTGTGATGGCCAGAGGTCAACATGGACTGTCTTTCCTCAGTCTCTCTCCATCGTCTAATTTGAAACAGAGTCTTTCACTGAACCTAGAGACTGTCAATTCAGCCAGACAGGGCACTCCAGGAATCCACCAGTCTCTGTATCTCCAGTGCTGGGCTTCCCAGGGTTTGCCACCATTCCTGGCATTTCACATGGGTTCCAGGGATCTGACTCAAACCTCCATGCTCTCACATCAAGCACTTGACCAGCTGTGCCATCTCCCCAGCTCCTTACTTCTTGTCTTATTATCACAATATCATAGAAAAAATGGAATAAGAATATTGACCACAGGGAACGCTGAAAACCACATGTCAGGTGGCAACTGTCAGCCAGGTTCTAGAAGGAGGAGAGTGCCTCAAGGGCATTACTCATGCCACCCTTTCCCGTGTACCAGAGACTCTTTCTATTCCATTCAGCGTGTTCAGTCTATTCTTCTTTCATACTTGTGGTCTGGGGATCTTGTAGTCTAAGTATTAGTTTAGTCAAGATTTCCCTGAGGTCACGAAATAGGTTCACAGTAAGATGCCCCAATAACATTCATTAATAATAAGTTGTAAAACATTATTTTACGGAGGGAAAAGGAAAAGAGTTGGGGAAGTTTAGTGGTGTCAGGACAGACGTGCATTCTCAGAATCCTGTTATACGTCCTCTCTCTTCCTCTCTCTTTCTCTCTCTAGCCCCCTCTTGTTCCTCCTTTTGGATACAAGGACTTTCTCATGATGAAAGTGTTGTGTATAAGAGGTTTAAGGTGTACAGAGCCCGCAACAGGAGCAACACAACAGCTTTCAGGGAGTGTAGTAGGATCTTCAGCAGCCTTAGAGCCTGTACTCATCTGCTGAGCATCTAATGGGCTTAAGAATACTCTTCTGTTGGAAAACCCCTTGCTGGTACCGAGCTCAGGGCCCAGCAAGTCCACGCTTCACCACACACATGCGAGTTGGTGTGCTTGTGTGTGTGTGTGTGTGTGTGTATGTATGAGTAGTTTTTCCTGTATGTGTGTCTGTGTACCACATGCATACAGTGTCTAAGGAAGCCAAGAAAAGAAGCCAGAAGAGGAAGCAAAGAGAGGCTATCAGCCTCTGGATCTGGAAGGTGTTTGTGAGCCAACTTGCGGTGGTAGGTGCTGAACCCAGGAAGAACAGCCGGTGCTCTTAACCTCTGAGCCGTTTCCCAGCCCCCACTTCTCACTCTGAGTAGAAATTTTAATGTAATTTTGTGAGAAATAAAAACCAAAGAAGTAGGGGTTGGGGGAGATGGCTCAGTTGTCAGGCGTTTGCTATATAAACATCAAGAGCTGACTTTGGATTTCTAGCAACCTTTAAACACACACACACACACACACACACAAGGTGAGCATGGCAAGGGTGTGACTTTAATCACAACTGGGAGGAAACAGAGACAGGAAGATCTCTGGGGCTCCCTAGAGAGCTAGTCTAGCTAAATCAGAGAAGTCTAGGTTCAGTGAGAGACCTGTCTCAGAAAATAAGGTTGAGAACAATTTCGGGCCACCATTTATGCATAGACATAGTTGAAGACTGACAGACAGACAGATACAGACACACACACACACACACACACACACACACACACACACGAGCCAAGGTAGTGAATTATTGCAATTCTTTAGTTCCTTTCTTGCATCAAAATTAAATCTCCTGTTCCAGTCCCCAGCTGCCTAGGAAACTGCTTCCTAATGTTCCATCTGGCTCAGGGCCTGGATAAGACTAACAAGTGCCTGTAAACACATGGCATGGAATTAATTGTGCCCTTGCTGGCATAGATGGGTGAGCTCAGTTAACACCACGCATTCATACACATCAGTAACATGAACCGGACCTGCAGCTAACAACACATCCAGCCTGGCAACGTGTAAACAACATAGATATTTCCTACCGCTCTTTCATGCCCTGGCTTGAGGCATGTGTCCTCCACCTGGGGCCGCCTCTGGGACCTCCTAGGTCCTGTGGCTGGTGCCACTGCCTGCTCTGATAGCCAAGGGGACCCAGCTGGGGGTCTGCCTGCAGGAGGAAGAGGCCATCTCAAGATCCAGTCCTTATCAGGAGGATGCAGTCTTGAAAATCCCCCCCACCCTCGGAGCCCCTGCTTCCTTTTGGATCCCAGCGCATCTTTGATCTGGAGCCGAAGGCGGTTTTCCTCTCTCTCTTCCTACTTCCTCCCTCCCTTTCCCCTCCTCCACCAATTTAGGGAAATTAACTCCTATGTGTAGGTGATAAGTTGCCACAAGTAATAGCCGAGTTAGCTCTTTTTTGGCAGGAAAGATCAACTGAGCTGGAACTGACAAGGATGTAGAGTCCATTTCCAGCAGGTCGTGTGACTGTAAATGGGGCCATCTTAAAATAGTCCATGTGTGTGTATAAAGAGGGAGAGGGAGGAGTAGGAGAGAGGGAGAGAATGAAAGAGAGAAAGACACAGAGAGAAAGAGACTCATGGAACACAGGTTGTCCTTGAACTTGTGATCCTCTTGCCCCAGACTTCTGAATACTGGGATTATAATCATGTGCCACCATGCACTCAGCTTATGTGCTTGTGTGCATGGATGGGTGTGCATGTGTGTTTCGACCATAAGTGTCCTAACTGGAACCTGGAGCTCACTGATTCAGCATGGCTAGGTATCCATGGAGCCCCAGGGATCCTCCTGTCTCTACCTCCCCAGAACTTTTTTTCACAGATGCTGCAGGTCTGAACTCAGGTCCTCATGCTTGTGTGGGAGGCACTTTACCCCCTGGGCCATCATGGTATCCAAGCCCCACGCCCAGCTTTTATTACGGTATCTTCCCTCAACTGAAAAGCAGCTCGTCAAAAAGAGCTTAAAGGCACCTGTAGGGCTTATTACCATCACACAGTAGGCATCATCAAATATATCGATCAGTTGGTTTGCTCTTTCATCAATAGGTACATGCTAAAAGCAATCTCATTTCTTCCCGTGAGAGTCTGGGGTAGGAGCTCCCTGCCACTATGAGGCTTCGAGGCTGGCCTGGAGGACTGGTGGCTACAAGGTTCTGCTGGAAGAGGAAGGTGTTAGAGACAAACAGGAAGGCTGGGCTCTCTGCTCTGGCTTTCACATTATTTTCCTCCAAGGACCCAACTTAGACAAGTCACTTTTGGGTCAGCTGGAAAATAGGTGATGATGCCTTGCATCCTATAAATAGCATTCCTTGCAGGACACTTAGTGCCCTGGTCTCAGATCAGTGGGGTCCAAGGCTGCTCTGGCTTTATGTGGTGTACCAAGGGACTATGTGAACAGGCTGACTAGTCCAGCATCAGTCTGGCTCAAGGCTATACTCATCCTAACTAAGGGCCCTTTCCATAGCTGGATTGCCGAGCGCCTGCAGCTGGATCGTCAGCTGTGGCTTTGGGAATGGGCTTGTTTATAACGCAGAGACAAAGGGAGGAAGCCCAGAGCTGTGGAAACAACAGGCTTTCCTGTGGCCTGGGCCTTTCATCCAGGGGGCACTGTGAAGCAGGCTCCTTGAGCCACAGACATCAACCCTGAGATAGGAGTAAGGGTAGTGGGGAAGGAGGGGCATGCACTATGATTGTGCAGAAGTCATTCCACTGCTCCCCAGAGCCTGAAGGGCATGTGTCTGTGTGTCTGTCCATTTTAGAGAGGACATGTCCATGCCCAGGGAAGTGAATTCTCACCCATGCTGAAGGGCAGTGCTGAGATGGTGTAGGGCCAGGTTTAAACCTGTTTTCTCTGCTTCTTCTCAAGCAGATACCTTCATAAAGGAAGCGATGCAGGCTACCTGCTCCACAGAATCAAGACAGGGATCCTGGGGCCCTTAAGCTCCTGTCATAGACTCATAGCATCTCTGTCTCTCAAAAACTCTTTGTATGCATGAGAAAACGCAGGCCAAATGAGGCAAAGCAACTTACTCATATACATACAGCACTTTCTGTGTCTTGCTCAGGGCAAGTGGTCAAGAGCTTGTGGATAAATGAGGGAGGAAAAAGAGCAAGTTGTCTGAGCCATAGGCTAAGTAGGGCTTCAGGTCTGTCTGCCTTTTAGCTGGTAGGTTGGAGTCAGACCAGTGCCCACAGGTTAGAACTGATTCCAACTGACTCCAGCTGCTGCTATTCCAGGCTGGCAGCCTCCTGGATGAAGATGAAGCAGCCAGCACAAGGGTTACCCCTTACACATAGATTTTACCCATCAGGGCTGTGACCTGACCAGGGATCTTCAGTATCTTCTGAATCTTGCCAGGGCTGGATCTGACCCCAAGTCCCTATTTCCCTTGTTCTCAGGGTAACTAATGCTTATTTCACTCTAATTCCAAGCCTTCAGAAAAGTTGCTTGCATAGTGCAGAAAGTCTCCCCATCATTCCTGTCCATAGCTTCCTTGATCTCAAAGAGCCCTGAGCCCAAGGAAAAGAAAAGCAAAGGGCAGGGAGTACTAGAGTTTCTGGTGTCGCTAAGATCAAAGGTTCTCATGTCTCCAATCATGGTACCTGCAGCTCAGGGCAATAAGGAACCTCACTTCCCTTGAAAAGTTCCCTGGCTTCTTTCTGATGCTGTCCAGAGTTTATCAGGCTTTGGGGAGGTATTTGTGGCCAGATATGGTGGCTCATGCCGTAATCCCAGCACCTGAAAGGCAAGAGGATCAAGAGTTTGAAGCCTGTCTGGGCTACACAGTGAGATTGGATCTCAAAGCCCAAACAAATGAAAAAAAAACAACAGCAGCAGAATACAAGAATGCATTCGGTATTGGTCTACAACCACGAGGGTTGCAATGCTCTTCAGAGCATCTACAAAAACAGAAAATCTGGAAGCACTGGGCTCAGCGGCTGAGTAGGAGAAACAAGATGCCATAGTGGGCAAAGAAGACCAGAGATCAGCCTGGTTACGCCTTAGGGTGTCCTCTAAGGCTTCATGTGCTAAAGTATAATCCCCCTGTGAGACACTAAGCCGGTGAAAACCTCATTTGACTGTGTTGTGTAAAGAAGGGACTTTGGGAGGTGGCTGGGAGGAGGAAAGGTTACAAGTAGAATCTGCATGACTGAGTCCTGGTGATATCATTCCAAGTGGAGTCCACATGACTCCTGGTGGCTTCGTACCACCTGGAAAAGAGACCAGGGGAGACACACAGGCTCCCTACTTCTCACTGTGTTTTGGAAACTTGGGATGACATTAATAGGCGGTAGAACACTTAACAGGTGTGGCCTTGTCTAATTAGGTCACTGGAAGCCTTGCTACTGGAAGGGGTCAATATGGTTCTCATGGATTCCTGGTGAGTTTTTGCAAGAGTGCACTGCTATAAAAGAGTAAGCCTAGCCCTTGGTGGAAGCCTCTTTCTCATGTGCTCCCACCATAGTGTCCATCTATCTTCTATGAAAGGATGCAGCCAAACATTGAGGGGTCCTCTCCTAAGACTGAACCAATGGGGACAATTCAGCTTGGACTTCCAGGCTCCAAAACACTTAAGTTAAATAGTGATATATATATCACTATTTAATATATATTAAATATATATTTAATATATATTAAATAGTATTAAATAATATATATTAAATATATATATATATATATATATATATATATATATATATATATATTTAAGTTGTAAGTTCCCAGTTTCAGATACTTTGTTTTAGCAACAGAAAACAAACCATTGGGGTTTACCAAATGCCCATTTACCCTTGTGCCCTTTGGGCTAGGGACATAGCTTCTGTGGGCTGTCTTGCTAGTTCTTTTGCCCTCTTGATTCTGAAAGCACTTAGACAATAAGAAGCACCAGGAGAGGATCAGAAAGAGAAGAGAGATGGTATCTTTGCTTCCCCATTTGCTAACCCAGCCACAGTCTTGACCATGATTACATTTGCCTGCTCAAGTTCCCTGGATTCTTTAGCTCTGTGGTTCTTTGTCCAACAGTGCCATTCCCTCTGCTGCCAGACAGGCACATAGCCAAAGCTTCTTACTGGCACTGTCTCCTGGGCACATCCTTGGGGGCAGGTTAGACTCAGAGCATTGAGTGTTCTCCTTCCCAAATGGTCTTCAGATAGTTATCACTGTCAGAGTGATGCCTGGAGCTTTGGGACACCCAGCCCTGGGGGACCTTGCAGCAACCACTCCAGTCTCAGCCCAAGAAGTGGCCAGCAGAACGTTATCAGAATGGTTTGCCTATCAATTCCTCAAATACTGTCAGAGCTCTCTGGGCTCCTTATACCCGACAGACTGGGCATCAGGTCAAGCACTGACTGGAAAGATCATGAGCCTGTGCCCGGCGACTGTTTAACCTCTCCCCCCTTCATTCACTCGGTAAGCACTTTCCAAGCACCTACAGTGTGCTGTATGTGTACTGGGGACCCCTGGCTCCCTCTCAACCTGAGAGGAGAAATAAACCAACTGTGCCCATAGCTGGCACAGATCGACTGGCGTGGGGATGAGAGAGGCCAAAATGATTCACCGAGGGAGTCAGGCAGGCCCTGTATTTCATGTGGAAGGATCCATATCAATCCGTTAACTGGACTGAATAGCTACTGACTAGTGAGTAAAACTAGAAGAGAGTCGGTGACCTGTGAGAGGTGCCTCCCATCTTACCTCATCCACCGGGAAGCACTGTGCCAACCACCCTTACAACCTTGAAGGCAATTGCCAGGCAAATGGCAGGTTCAGAGACCATCTCCCCAGCCCCTTCTGTATCCATAATAGGACAGAAAACTACTTCCATGTATTTAGAGGGAAGAAGAGGCTGAAGCAGAGTGTTTTAGGATGAGCTATTTCTACCCCGATGAAGTACCATAGAGTATCACCCACTTGAAACTGACCCTAAACAGGGACAGGGGGCATTTGTTGGTTTCTGTTGCCCGTGGTGGCTACAGGTTGCCTCGGGTCACTCAGTAGACAGCCGATGGGACCCTGAGGACTGGACTCTCCCAGGCCTCACCCTGGTCTCCTCCTGGGCTCTGCCCCACCTCTGTCTCTTTCCTTCCTCACCGGGACTTGGCCTCTAGTGGCCTCAAGGGCGACCTCGACCATGGTGAGAAGCATGATGACAAAATGACAAAAACATTCTTGAGGAAATGAGCCTCTCTGCTCGGAGGCCACAGCGGTGTCAGAGAGTCACTAGTTCTGCCGCATGGAACTGTTCCAAGTGCTCCGGGCTGGTCCCCCTTCCTGTTTGGACTTCAAATGATTGTCCCCAGGGTGCAGAATCTTTGGGGGTCCGTGGTGCTTGTTTTTTTTTTTTTTTTTTTTTTTTTTTTTTTTTTTACCTACCAGGGATGTCTGCCTCCACGCAGCCCACACTTTGAAGAAACAGGCCAGGGAAGAAGCCGTGCTACCAGCTGCAAGCTGGCTCTGGCATAGCCTCTGCCACTTAGGACCAGGGCAGAGGGGAAAGCATGGCACTTTGCCAAGCCACTGGTTCCTTCTGTTTGAGGGGTTTTCCCAGCCTCCTTGCCTCATAGGAACAGTAAGACAGGCTGAAATAACACGCCCAAGAATACGCAGACCCGCACCTGGGTCTTGCTCCCCTGCCCCATTTTGCAACACCATGCCTTGCTCCAAAGTTGTCATGGTGCCCAATGGTGGTTGGCTGCTTCTAGACAATCCGACTCTCCGCCCCCCCCTCCCACCAAGACCCTGCAATGCTATCACCCCCATTACTTCAAACAAGTTCCTTTTAGTGAGCTGGCTTCAGGCCTCAACTTTACCCTGCTGCATAGACGTACACCTCCCCAAGCTCCGATGTGGGTGGGGTGGGGTGGGGTGGTTGACTCTCCTTTTAGCTCCTCAGCTGCACCTAGACCTAATGTCATGATGGGGCAGCATGCAGTTGCCTCCCAACTATGCCTAGTGGGTGACACCAGTGAGTTCCAGCCCTGTCTGCAAAGTACAAATACTGAAGGCTGTGACATCCTAGTGCTTGGGTCTTATCCCGAACACAAAGGTTTGTGGGTAGAGTCTAGGAGTCCTCAGCTTCAACAGCGTTAGGGGCTTCCCATGACATGGAGGCAGGGCTCCCTGGCCAGCTGCATTGCATCTCCCTCCAGAATCTTCCTGAGTCTGGGGCTCTGCCACAACAATTGCGTTCCTCCTGTGTAACAGCTGCAGCAGCCTCTCTGTTGGAAACTAATGGTATCTTCTGCTGCAGGCCTAGCACCACGGCTCTGTTGCCCATTTTTGCCTATATGATTATTATCATAGCGTGTATATGATCATTATCTCTGTGTGTTCATGTTCATGCATGCATATGCATGTTTGTGCGTTTGAGTGCACAGGCAAATGTATGCTATGGCACACACGTGGAGGTCAGAGGACAACTTAAAAGAGTCAGTTCTCCCTAGCATGCGAGGGCCAGGGATCAAACTCAGGTCATCAGGGTTAGCAGCCAGACCTACTAAGCCGTCTCACTGGCCCATCTTGATTTCTGAGACAAGACATTTTATGGGTAACTAGGACTTACCAATTTGGTAGGCTGGCTGGCCACTTAGCCTTAGGGATCCTCCTGTCTCTTTGAGATAACAAGTCTGTGCCACCCTATCTGACTTACACAGGTTCTGGGGATCAAACTCATGTCCTTATGTTTGTGTGGCAAACACCTTGGCTGAACCATCTGCCCAGCCTCAACTTAATATATATATATATTATATATATATATATATATAATATATATATATATATATATTGCTTTCATGAACAGACTCTGTGGCACCACCAGTCAAAAGAACAGGCACCTTAGTGCCCTCAGAGCCTCCTGGGGTTCTTTCATAGCTGATGGCTGAGTGTCTTGTGCCTACGCTTGTAAGAATGATGAACAGGAGACTCAGCTCTGCCAAACGCAGAAGGTTCCTCCTTGACCTAGGTGCCTGCTGACCTAGGTGCCCTGAGACGCGGTGACCATGACACCTTAATCCCAGTCACTGGCACAGGCTTTCCCTTCCCTAGAGGTTTCTGGGAGTGACTGGGGGATGTTGCAGCCTGGCTCATCACTTCTCCGCCTGGGAACATTGGCTGACCATGTCTCCTCCTGCAGGCAGGAGATCTCAACACCAGGTTCATAGGCTCTGCTTCTAAACTTCTGGCCTGCGCTAAGTCTCTGCCCATGCTCCAGAGAGCTTCCGTGTTCAGTGCTGTTTTCCTGAGTTTTTGAGGACTGTCCCAGTGTCTTAAAAGAGCCCTGGTATGTTCTGCGTGTGTGCATGCATGTGTGTGTGTGTTAGTGTGTTAGTTACATGCTTCTGTATATGTAGATACAGTGACTGTGGGAGGCTGTGCGTGTGTGTGAAGAATAGCGGACAGCCTCAGGAGCCTTTGCTCAGCACCCGTCCATCTATTTTTGGTTTTTGAGACAGTGTCTCTCACTTGCTTGGAGCTCACCACATGGGCTAGACTGGCCCCAGGGATCCCCCTGTCTCTACCTCTCCAGTATAAGGATTACAAGTGCACACCATTATGCATTATACCAGGTTTTATCTATCTATCTATCTATCTATCTATCTATCTATCTATCTATCTAT
>NW_026591086.1:2278033-2296971 GCF_907164565.1 Psammomys obesus
TATCTATCTATCTATCTATCTATCTATCTATCTATCTATCTATCTATCTATTTCATAGGTTCTCAGAGTTGAACTCAGGTCCTCATGCGTTCAAGACAAGTACTTACCTAAGCCATCTCCCTGTTACCCTGACAGTTACTAGTGTTCACTTCTGCCCTTTAGCTCAGGGATATCTGCCCCCGAAATCGACCCACTGTCCTCTCCAACTTCCCCCTCTTTCCTAGTATTGATGTTTTCATTTTGATGCCATTAGCTCCATCTTGTCACTGTTCACTGGCCCACTGGGCATAGGCTTGCTTTCTCAGCTCTGAGGGCCATGCACAGCCTGCAGAGTGTGTGTGTGTGTGTGTGTGTGTGTGTGTGTGTGTGTGTGTGCTTGCTCTGTTCACAAACATCTCAGACTCTTCTCTCTGCTGCATGCACCTCTCTCTCAGCCCCCACGTCCCCCGCATTGCACCCTCAGTATCAGTTACTCTTCACACATTTCTCAGACACTTCAGTACACCAAGTCCAGGGCACAGACACACAGCAGCCTTGCTTCCTGCCTTTGAAGAGCCCAGGCCAGACTGCACATCTCACTTGTCATTTCAGCCCTCTAAGTGGATGTCATGCCTGTGGTGGGCTTCCCCTACAGATAAGCTGTCTAGAGAATATTAGCAAGTCGGGTGGGGCAAAGGGCAGGAAGATGTTCCGACGCTGGTTTTTGTTTTGCTTTTTGGCAGTTTCCAGGGATTCTCCTTCCTGTGCCAGTATCAGGCCTTTTCCTGCCTGAGGTGTCTTTTCCTCGGTTGTCATGGTTGTGATCTTTCTTTATCAACAGTCGGAAGACTTTTCCTAGTGGCAGCAGATGGAAAAAGGATTCTAAGCACTTTCCTGGCTAAATCAGACACCACCAGGTCCCCTGGCCAGCCCTGAGATCTCTCTGTATTGCCCCTCTGCCCTTTGCTCCCCAGTTCCTAATTTGGGCTCTGGGTCTTTGGAGGAATCTGTAGGTGGACATCATTGGCCCTGAAATGCTGAAGTTATCTGCAAAGAAAGAAAGGGAGCACGTGGGTTTTTTGTTTGTTTGTTTTGTTTTGTTTTGTTTTGTTTTAGCAGTTCCCCCCATCGTTATGACAGAAGGAGAAAATATGACCCAGAACTAACATCTTCCGTATCTTCTCAAGACTCACAGATTCATAAAGATTTTGTGTGCAGGCCTTTTCCAGACAATTCCTACACAACTTCGGTGGCCTTTAATCCAGCATCCATTTTCTGGTTGAGGTCATGAAAGCATGGAGGAACCAGACAGCTGCTAGCCAGTCCCCTGCAGAGCCAAAGCTGAGTCAGGAAGCAGCAGTGTCAAAAGGTGAGGACCAGGCACGGGAGTTTTCTCGTTCTCCTGGAGTGATAAAATCCATGAGGTGGGAGACTGTCCCTCCACCCCATGTCTCATTTCTGTTTGGCCAGTGTCTGATACACAGAAAAGAATCAGTGTTTGGTGACTGCTCCTGTTTGTGAGTCCCACATCCGCTCTCATCCTGCCATTCTGCTCCAAACTCTGAGTGTCAAGGAATATGTTGTGCCACACAGGTATGGTCTTCTTCCCCCTGAACTCTCACCAGCTTGGCACCTGGCTTTGAAATGATATCCTGCACTAGGTGGCCTTTCTTAAAAGGCAGTTCACCCTAGCCCTGATCCCATTGCTCTGTTTTAAATGTTTATTTCATTTAATTCATGTGTATGTATCTGTGTCTGGGTGTCCCCGGAGGCCAGCAGGTCCCTTGGAGCTAGGGTTCCTGGTATTTATAAGGTGCCTGGAATGGGTGCTCCAAACTGCACTCTGGTCCTCTGGAAAAGCAGCCAACACTCTTAACCACCGAGCCATCATCCTTCCAGCCCCACCTCCACTTAATTTTTTTTTTAATTTGTATTTGTTATTAGTGGGAAGAGGGAAGCACATGCTTAGTGTATGGGGCTTTGAGGACAGCTTTTAGGAGCTGATTTTCTCCTTCTACTGTGAGTTCTAGGGATTGAACTCTGCTTATGAGGCCATCTCACAACTCCCACTTATTTTTAACTATTTAAGTACAGGGTCTTTCTTGGTCTCTCAACACGGCTTTGAATTCATCATCCCCAGAGTTCTAGGATCATAGATGTGTAGCATTATCCCCTGCAAGCCTCTCTTCTTAAAATTCAATTTTAAAGAAGTATTTTATAATTTTTGATGGTTGTAAAATGTTCAAAAGTTAGAAGTTGCCCTTTTAACCTTTTCAAGTGCTTCGTTCAGTGGCTTGAGGCTCATCATGTTCTTGCTGTAGCCATCTCCTCCATCATCGCTGCAAGCTTTTTAGTTTTCCAAACTGAAATTTTGTGCCATTAAACACCAACCCCTCGCTCCCCATCACCTCCACTGCTGTAGCTCTCTCTCTACCCGCTGTCTCCAGCCACTCCAGGGACTGCTTAAAAGTGGAACTGCACAGCGCTCCTCCGGCTGTGACTGGCTTATCTCGCTTAGCACAGTGTCCTCACGGCACATGTCAGGATAGTGATCATTTTCAAAGCTCACTAATAATTCCATTCTGTGGACAGATCATGTGGGGTTTATCCATCCGACTGTGAACCGGCACTTGGGTGGTGTCTAGTTTCTGTGAATAGACCTCCGTGGACATTGCTGTGCTACACATCTCTTTCAGATTCTGCTTCCAGTTGCTTTGGGCATATCACAAGTGGGATTTCTGGGCTCTGTGCTAATTCTATAGTTAGTTTATTGATCCTCTGCCACACTGCCTGGTTAGGGGCTGCACCGCTTTACATTCCATCATGGATATGCGTTCACCAATCTTGATCAGCCTTTAACACAAAGATATGGCCCCTCCCCACACAAATTTTAATATCCCTGAAATTTAGATTACAGCCTATTATTAATACTACAGATTAACTCATCAACATGTCTGTCCTCTTCTTTCTTAGAGAATCGTAAAATGATATCAGTCTCCATGCAACTATGGTGGAGTTGAGCCACTGGAAGGCTGCGCTAAAATGATCATGTGGCTCCTTATGGCCTATTCAGACCCCTGTTGCAAAGGGGATTCCAAGAAGTTAGTTCCCTGCTGAGTGATAGTCCGTGGCTCTGGCTGCCTCTGGGAGACATGTGCTCTATTGCCTAGAGTTTTCAGCACCTGTGTGTAAACCTATCAGCTGTTCAAGGTCTCCATAATGTCCCCTCCCTCCTGCCCATCCCCTTTAGTTCTGGCAGTGAGGTCATTGTCTCCTGTCCCTGCCTGCTGATTTCTCTCACCCTATTTACTCTCTTCCTGAATCCTATCTTGTTATTCTCTGGCCTCCAGCCCTTCCCCCAGCAGAGTCCACTTCCAGGTCTCTAGCCAGCTAAACTGTTTCCTCCCCCAGGCCCTCAGGGCCCACCCAGCCCAATTCCTCCATTGGCCTGTCACCTTTTTGAGTATTTCCTGTGGTTTCTATTTTTTATCCCTTAATCTGTTTTTCTCCGATCTACCTCTCCACCCCCTCAAGCTGGAAGCCTCCATTTTCTGTCCACTTCCCTTAAAATCCCCGCACCCTTCCGTCCTCTCCATCCTTCCTGACCCCACCCCTCAAGGCAGACTCAGTGCCTCTAGCTCTGGGTTTCCCTGGGGTACTTCATCACTCTGTGTGGTGGGACCACACAGAGTCTGTTGCCACCAAGATCATTTGCTGCATATTTCCAGCAAGATTCTGACTCCCAGGTGGTCCTGTCTCTACCCATGGGCTTAGAAAACCGAGGAAGAGGCCCCTATAATCAACTGAACTCAGCATTGCCTGATGGGATCCTACCTCTTTCCTGGATATAATCTATATATACTAGTCCCACCCAGGTAACCCCTAGCCAGGAGGACAGTGGTGCTGGGAACCACACCGTCTACCATCCAGCTTCCCTGGCCCTTCATGTAAATGTTAATGTCAGGGGAGTGACCTTTTCTGTGCTGCAGACAGCTCTGTGATCGTGGGTTCCCTGCTAGAAGAGGTGCTCACAGGTACAGGGCATCCTGACCAGTCCAGCCTCAGCCTGGCTAATGAAGAAGGGTGAGACTTCTCTAGACTCCCGCTGGAGGGAGGATAAAGACTAAGAAAGGAGGGGAAATTAAGATGCACCACGCTAGGCATTAGCCAGGGACTGGTCCTTTGCCTCACCTCTGAAGATTGTCTATAGGAATGCGGATTTATATCTGTGATGGCAAATAAGACACCTAGCAGATCTAACAGAGGCCCTAACCCTCCTTGCGGCCCACGCTTTTCCCTAGCCTCAGCTCTAGAGGCTAGAATATGTATCCACTGGAATATGGGTATTTGCTGCTGCTGCTGCTCTTTGGTTAGCCAACATCATATGTAAGGCTTGAATTCTATGACATACACCCCCCCACTCTAACTCATAAAGCTAGAGTTTGTGGCTCTTGTTACTGAACAGTCCATCTTCAAGGACCATTTGGGTCTTTCCCATTCAAAACTACTTGCTGTTTTCTCCCAGTCACTCAACTCACTCATTCATTCTTCTATTCATCTCGGATACCACAACATCTGTTGTCTTGGGCTGTACACTGGATGATGAGAACATAAAGTCTAAAAAGCTGCAGCCATTCATCATAATGTGGCTACCAGACACAGGAGAGTGTGCAGGCCTTGTCGGCGGGTGCCACAGCATTTTAGTCTTCGTGTTTCTGTAACCCAATATGCAGGCCAGAACAGCAGGTATTTAGTACTTTTGTGTGAATATGAGTGGCCAAGCAGCCAGAGAGACTTGAAGGGGAAGGACTCCAAACATTTGTCACACTTCTTCAAAGAAGAGACTCTTTGGTGCTTTGACTGCTCATCCCTGGGGCTGTAAGTTCTCTTGTTAGTGACTCCCACAGAACTGAGGGAGCATCTTCCTTTACTGTGTTGACAAGGATCAGCACCACCTCTTCCAGTGATGCCTTCCAAGGTGTCCCCTTCATAGACCCCACTTGGGTAGCTCTGCTTCACTAGCTGCTTCTCCTAGGGCTAAGATTCCTTCTAAAATGTGTGTTTGTGCAACACATATGTGTGTAATGTGTGTGCATGCCCATAAAGTATGCTTGAGTGTGCCTGAGGGTGTGAATGATGTACTGGGTCCATCTATACAAATGGTGGTGGTGGTGATGGTGGTGTGTTTGTGTGTGTGTGTGTGTGTGTGTGTGTGTGTGTGTGCTTCTACTCATGTATATGTAGTGATCTGCACAATGCTCTCACTCTCCAGTGCAGGACATTGGGGAGAAGCATCGGGAATTGCCAGCTCTGATTTGGCACTTAGGATCCTGCAGGTCACAAAGCCTGTTAGGGGATCAGAAATCCTCGTTCAGGGGGCAATTCCATTCTAGGAGAATGTCGGAATCATGCGGTTGTCAGACCCTTAGGTTGTGATATTGCACTTCTGCCTGGGGCTCGGAGGAGCCAAGGGGGTCTTTGCCTTAGACCTCTGCTTTTCCTTGAGTGTCCTGCTAAACTGTTGTCCCACTGGGCCCTCTGTGCAGAAGGAGGGTCGCAGGGGCAGGAGTCCTATCTGCTGGGGGTGCTAGAGGCCATGACGATACTGGGAGACACTGAGACATGATGGTATTGGGGACAGGGTGATAGCAAGGAGCGCAGTGAGGTGGGACATGATGATGTTGGGGGCATGGTTATGTTGGAGGTCCCAGCGACACTGTGGAACATAGTGATGCCAGGGACTATGCCAACCGAAGGACATGATAATATTTGTGATAGAGTGAATCTCTGAGATGTGGTGACATTGTGGGGCATGGTAGACATGATGGTTCTAGGGACATGACGATGCCCACAAACATGGCGGTGCACTAGAGACAGTACAGTGCCTCCTTCCTCTCTGGGTTCATCAGCAAAGGTCGTAGTTGTGAGTGAAAATGGACATCAGGAGGGACAAATAACCCCATGGGCAGGCGCAGAGGACTAGCTGTGTCTGGAGCAGTAGTAACACTGGCTAGAGAGCTAATGAGAACAGCTTGTGGGGATTAGATGGCAGGGAGGAGGCCACATGAGCTAATTATACATCTGTCCAGAGATGAGAGGATTACAGGGCCCTTTTGTGCCTCATGGTTTTGAATATGAGAGAAGAGTCCTTTTCTGTCCAGCAAATGGGCCTAAATAAAGAACAGTGCCGGGGAGGAGGGGGTATGGCTCTGGGAACCACCCATGCACTGTCCATTTTGGTTCTGAGTACTCCTGAGTCGGAAACTCTTCCTCTAACCCCATCCGCTCAGGTCCTGGATAAGTGACAGGTCCAGCCCCCAGCAGGAACTTCTGTGAAGATCAGGGTTATTAATCCACCTTTATTTCCCGGGCATGAGGAGGCTGGATGCCATGCAGAGCATGGGTTCTGGTTCCCAAGTGAAACAGGCTGAGAAAGACATGGCCTGGGTGGTAAAAGCTGTGGGAGATGCTATGCCAACACGGAGGGTCACTCCAATAATGGGGATGAGGGGGTTGAGAGGGTTCAACAAAGAGGACAGTCATGGGATGCAGAAAGGCAGGGCCACCTCCCAGGAGCACCCTACAGTCCTTCCGTGAGAAGAGGGAGAAGCCTTTGAGTAGTGGGGTAAAGGGTGAAGACTTTTTTTCTGCAGATGCTGGGGAGCCAAGGAAGGTTTGGGAACAGGAGGAAGCTGAGTTTCAGAGCTACCTGGCTGCCATGGGCAGAGAGGAGTGTGGTGGCCTGGGACAGGAAAGGTACATGGAAGGTTTAGCAAGAGTCCTGTGGGAAGCAACAGGGCTGTACACCTTTGGATAGTGGGAGTGGAAATGACCGGTGGGGACAGGTCTGTTTCTTGGTCTCTCCTGCTGGTGGCCGCCTCCGGGGCACACGGGGAAACTGTAGGAGAGGGAAGCCTACTGCCCAGAACTCTTGACTTCTTCTCTAGTGACCTACCTGTGAGTGCCAGCCTCTTTTCTGTCTACCGACATTTTAGGATAGAAAGCACGAGGACATTTAGAGGGCATCCAGGTTGACAGAAGAGGGCGAGAGAAGCATCTAGACTTTTGACCTTTGCCCTACGGCTACATCAAGTGCTTCAGTTGTAGAAGTGTATTTGCTTGCTATTCCCACTATCCAGAATGACTAAGCTGAATTCTACAGATGGGACTAAGTCACTGTCCTCCTGGCTCACATGGGTAGCAAGAGGTGGAGGTGGAAGCGTTGGCACTTAGATCTCACCAATGCTAAATCTTTACCTTTTAACCCAGGTGGATCAAACTGCTGCTATATAGCTGGGTGGAACTAATTTGGGGTGTCAGGAAGCACCTTCATAAAGAAGGGAAGAGGCTAGCCAGTCTTACTCTGTGAGGTACCCTCTGAGCCTGTCTTCCCTTATCTGTTATAGCTGCCTGGGTCACCACACCATGAATAGCACCCCAGGAGACACGAAGGATGTTCCTGTTCCTGCGCCAAGCCACCGGCAATGTCTACTGCCCTCTGTGGCTCACACTCCCTCCGTCACTGAGGTGACGCCAGCCAAGAAGATAACCTTTCTCAAGCGAGGAGATCCCCAGTTCGCTGGGGTCCGCCTGGCTGTTCACCAGCGTACGTTCAAGACCTTCAGCTCTCTGATGGATGAGCTGTCTCAGCGCATGCCTCTCTCCTTTGGGGTGCGTTCTGTCACCACACCCCGGGGCTTGCATGGCCTCAGTGCCCTGGATCAGCTGCAAGATGGAGGCTGCTACCTCTGCTCTGATAGGAAGCCCCCTAAAACTCCCAGAGAGCCAGGCCGGCTGCAAAGGCAAAGAGCTTCTGCTGGGCAGTCACAGGGCTTTGAAGCTCCAGAAACATCCTCTTCCTGGAAGGGTCCCATGGCCCCGAGGAGGCTGACACTGGTGAAGAATGGGGACCCTAGATGCCAGCAGACAGTGGTTCTCAGTCACAAGAACACCAGGAATCTGGCAGCCTTCCTCATCAAAGCTTCGGAGCTTCTGCACTTTCCAGTGAAGCAGGTGTACACGCCCCGAGGGAAGAAGGTAGGCTGTGCGGCTGGTATTTCCTTTGGATCCTGGGTCAAAATACATAGACGGGCTAGCAAGGCAGCCTTGATTGCCCACTGCTAATTAAAGGTGACGGAAGATTGTGAAAGCATGATGTCAAAGCTGTTCATTAAACAGCAATCGTCAGACCCGGGGCAATGGCGCGGTTGGTAAAATGCTTGCCATGCCAGCATGGGGACTTGAGTCCCAATCACTCCACACACACGCATGCACGCACGCACGGTCACCCTACTCATAGCTCCCATTTAGTAAGCACTTAGCACTCAGTAGGCTCTGAGCTTTGCACAAGCTCCTCAGTTGTTATGCAGGCCTCTCAACAGGCCACCTCCATGTGGGTTTGGTGCAGGAAAGAGGTCATCCATGGTACCATGAACGTTGCCAAGATTTAATGCAGGGCATCAGGGAGCAGGTCCGCAAGGCTGGAGTGTGAGATCAGGGCAGGGTCTACAGAGATGGCTCACCACGTCCTGCAGGTAGTTCTTGCAGAACCGGAAGCACTGTGAATGTTGAGCTCAAGAACACTTTGGTGGGGCTGACAGTCAGGTTTGGGAGGCAGTGGTCAACAAACTCAGCTACAAATCAGCTCCCAGGACCACTAGAGGGATGAATCTGCCACGGCCAACCCAGCTGCATCACCTCCTGATTCTTACATTCGTGGCATACATCACCACCAGCCAGAAGCACGAGGAGGCGTGCTTCCTTCTAAGTCTTGATTAAAGGCACCCAGTTGAGGCAGAATGCAGCCCACACGCAACTGTAACAGCAAAGGCTGGCTAGCGAGTGTAACGGGTAACTTTCCAGGTGCTGCAGAACAGGGATCTCTGTCAAAGGTGGGCACTTGGGGAAATGGAGCTGGGCTGATCTCATTCCATCTCCCCACAATCTGCTTCTGTATCTACTTAACGCTGGGGCCTCCTACAGTCAGAATCATATTGCTAACCAGGTGTGGTGACACATTTCTATAAGCCCCAGCCTTCTGGAGATGGAGGCAAGAGAATTGCACATTTGAGACCAGCCTGCGCTACACACAGAGTTAGTCTCAAGAAACGAAAGAAAAGTGAGAGCATCATATTTACTTCATGCCCCAAGGCACATCATCCCTGTGCTGTCCTTGGAGTTTGGTTGCGATCCCTCTTTGCTGTCCTCTCTCAAAGTCTATCGAAGTCAGTAGCCCCCAGAATTCCTTTCAGAAAGTATCAACCCAGGGCAAAAGCCAGGAAATTAGTTATAGTACTTATCTTAGAGAGCTGTAAAAAAAAAAAGTTGGGCAATCTCCCACAAGGCTGTTGTTAGCGGTTACATTGTTCTTCCTCTATTCATCTGGTGCTCCTCCTGGCCCCTTTCCTGATTGTGGTTTTGTACCTGATGGAATGACTGAACCATAATCCTGGGAGGTGGAGTTCTGTGGGGCCCTTCATGCATAGGGCTGCTGAGGTCTTTTGATATGTCGTCCTACTGTACATGGCAGCGGCAGACAGCTCCCAACAAGGGTGTTCCCACTGCGAACAGCAAACCAGACTTCCCACTGATAATCAGAACCTCCCAGCCATCCTCCCCTCTGCAGGAACCTTCCCGCTGACCGTTGGTCCTTTAGCTTGGGGTGCCTAGTGACTGTCTTCACTTCCAGTTCCACGGAGCCTTCTCCCAAGACAACAAAGTTGATATGATTGAAAAGAAGTAACACATGCATCTGGGCCACAGATGTGCCCAGTGACGGAGGGTGGTGGCGCATACCTGTAACCCCGGAATTCAGGAGATAGAGGCAAGAAAGCTGCACGTTTGAGACGGCCTGGGGGACACAGCACTCTAGGGTAATCTCAAGAAACAAAACAAAAGAAAAAGCATCCTATTTGCTTTCTGCCTCAAGCCACATTATCTCTGTGCTGTCTGCCTTGTAGTGAGAATGAATCACTCTCATCCCCAGGTGTCTGTGGCCTATAGGAAAACAAGGCATCGGTTCGCATCAATTGCCTTGGAAATGCACATCACATCCTACAGGGACCACAGTTCAACTTCGTAAAGGAGTGCCTCCTAGCTGGTTCCCACTTAGAATCTTCCAGAGAATATCCATTCCACTATTACACATTATGGGGGTGATGGAATGTATGGCTATAAAGTTATTTCTTACTGTTAGTTTGGAACGGGGTCTCAGTACGTAGCCTGGCTGGCCTGAAACTGGCTATGAACTTCAGGCTGGCCTGGAACTCACAGATATCTACCTGTCTCTGCCTCCTGAATGGTAGGATTAAAGGTGGATATCACCACACCCAAATACACAGCAAAATTCTTGGTGTTAGTCCACTATCTTGTATCTTCCACTGCAAAGTTGGCCACCTTCCTGGGTTAGACCAGTGATAACTAGGTATTCTGTAAGTCCGTGATGGCTATACTAAAAGGAGAATGGACGAGGACCGTCTTCAATGAAAACACAAGTCTATTCCATTCCAGTGAGTACAAACTGCCCCCAACAGAGACACCCTCACTACCTAACAGCTGTGATGGAGGGGTTAGGTTTGATTAGCTTCCCACCAGGTGTCTGGCTGACTCCCTGCAGGTATGCAAAGCACAAGTCCAGCTTTAGTCTCCTCAGGAGTTTCCTGGGAGAAGACAGACCAGCTGTGCATGAAGGAGCGGTGTTGGTATTGCTAGTGCTCCTGTGTTTACGCTGCTCCTGCTCCAGGTGAACAGGCTCTGGGGTGGCTGGTGAGAGAGAGAAAAGCTGGCACTCACTGATCAGGCTGATGTGTCCATGCGATAATCACCTTTTGGTGACCTCTTACCAATGACAAGGATGTCCTCACCCATGAGCCAGTTGTGGGGGAGCTTTTGGGGGCTGCTTCTCTAGGTTTTCTTGCCACCAGCCCTCTAATCTTGGTCTTTCTGAGTCCTTCACTCTCAGGTGGAATTCCTAGCCACTGCACAGCCACTGTTCCTTCTCTAAGAGTCAACCAAATCCAACGATACCCTGGACAGCCCTCCACATTCTTCATGGACGCTGAGTGGGTCTGTAACGAAAGAGTTTCTGGCACTCCACTGCCTCCTCACATTTGATGCTACAGTTCTGAGATGGAATAGAAATCTACCCAAAGAAGAAATGTACCTCGAAGTTGGAAAGAACCAAGAGCCCTTTTAATGAACTGGGCTGGGTGATATGGAGTATAACACAGTTGTGTGTGATTAGGGGGAGGGGCATGTGTCCTCTGGATAAATCCTAAGGAGCTGGCCCACATGTTTGGTTTTGCAAGAAACTGACTTGCAGATTGGCTAGAATTCTTTTCTTTCCCACAGGCCTTGAGTGACAGGTCTGGATGTTCCACCTCCTTGCGTTTGATGTTGTCAGTGTTCTGGGGTTTGGTCATTCTAATAGTTCCATTAGTGGGGTGGTATCTCTGTGTTAGTGAGCACACCCTTCGAATTTGAAATTATTAAAAAGAATACACTCTTAAGAGCCCCTGACACTGCACATGGCCATTCATGACAGCTGCAGTATAGGCCTTCAGATATACAGGGCCTCTGGGGCCTGTATACTCTGAGAGTGAAGTCCTATTTATTTACTAGAGTGATGCGCCCTGCTTATCGCTGAGCAGAAGCATGTCCTGCTGGTGGGTTCAAGGGAGGCATAGAATTCGAGAATGGAGGGGCTCCCTCGGAGAGCTGTGTTTTGCCCTCATTGATCCACTCAAGTAGAGGTAACTGGCTTGAATTATGCTGGAAAGTTGTCAAATACTGGAGAGGACTCCATCTGGGAAAAACGGTAAGTCTGAGAATCAGATCTCCAGACGGAGGCATTGAACAGTCTGCTGCGAGCCCTTTACAAAACATTCTGGAGAGTAAATGTATGCTCAGGGAAGCAGCTTAATGGTCTCGACCTCTTTTCTATCTAGAGTAACCTCTGACAGGGGTGGAGAAATCATGCAGGCAGGTGGGCTCTCAGCCCCTGGCTGGTGATGGAGGCATTGTGGGGTGTGGGAACCCAGAATGGTATGTGCAAGGGTCAGGAAGGGCTGAGGAGATGGGGTCTTCCTTCCTGGGCCTTCCAGAGCAGAGGAGCTCTGCAGGGCAGGCCTCTAACTCCAGGCTCACCTCTTCTAGGTGGACTCTCTGCAGACACTCCTGGATGGTCCCTCTATGGTAGTGTGTGCTGGGAACGAAGCCTTCAGACGTCTGGAGATGGAAAATGATGGAGGGAACAGGACCAGAACCTTATCTGGTGTGCGTGCAAGGAGTGAACACGGTGAGTAGGTTCCAGGGTTTCCTGGCTTCTTTCAAGAGGGACAATGGCTCCACAAGCTTGGTAGTTATCACTAACAGCCCCCGGGGGAAGGTCTTTGGCCCAGTTCCTTGGTCTTCCAACCACGTTGGGTCTCTCTTACTTCTTTCTCCTCCCATCAGCTTTAACTGAGCAGAGCGTTGCTAGGGGACACCTGAGAGCATTGTAGATTTTAACACTGGGAAATTTGAGCTTAGGGTTTCTAGGGTCTAAAATAACCATTAAGATTCTCCATGGGCATGTCATCATGGAGGCGTTAAGCCCTGCCGAGGGTAGCATTTAAGTCCTTCGGAGACATGGCTGTCTTAGGAAGCAGCCATATATATTACTTTGAGGGCACAGTTCACAAATGCAGAATAAAACTGCAGGAAAACTACTGGTGAATGAACAAAGGGTCATCCTTTGTGAGACTCCATTAAGAAAATGACCAACAGTGCCAGCAACTGTGGTACACCAGTGGTTAGGAAACCAAGACAATGGCTAGGTCCATGCAAAAAGATCCACCAGATTTGCTTGATGTTTTCTCCTTTCCAGATGTGTTCACGAGGTATGTCCTGCTGGACATATGTGCGTCCCACCAAGCCTAGCTCAGAAGACAGAATGAGAAGCACCCTGGGCTCAATTCTTCCTGAGGGCTACTTTCTATCCCCTGAGGCTCCCTTCTAGTTTTCTACCCTAGGTGCAGGCTAGACTCTCAGGAGCTGATGTCACTTGTTTAGGCCTCTCCTGCAACCTTTATTCAGCCCAAGAGCCTGGCTGTTGTGAGGGGGATGGGTTACCAGGAGTCATCATACCAGTTAATAACATCACTGGCACAGGTCAGATCATGGGTGGCAGCCTGAGCTTGCCCCTCACTTTGTGGTTCCCCCAGCAATGCCACCATCTCTCCAGACCCTGATGTGCTGGTGTCTGTTCAGCAAACATTAACATGCAGTGAATGTCCTGTGCAAGAAGCTTTCTGCGCAGCAAGATGCTCAGCAAGTGTTGTATGCATGGCTGCACGATGAAGCAGCGCTAGTCAGCTTCAGAACCAGAAGTAGTGGGTAGCGGGTGGCCTTGGGCTGGATTTAGACTCAGTTCTTTCTTTCTGTGTCTGCCCTTGTCTCTCTGCTGTCGTTCACACCAATGGCTCACTACCTTGTTCTCTTCTCTCTCGCTCCACTGTGCAACAGGTTCCTGGGGCCCGAACACCAAGCAGAGTGTGATGCACTCGAGGGCCAGGTCTGGCGGCAGGCTGCGGCAGTTTTCCTGGATATCGGAGAGGTCTGCTCCAAGTGACCATCCAGCATCCAGTCATCAGGCCTGGACGGGGCCTGCTTTGGACAGGTGTCCTCAGGACACCCCTGCCCCGTCTGGTTCCTTGGTGGCGGCTGATGACGTGGAGAAGAAGGTCTGCATGAATGAGGACGGCAGCCTGTCTGTGGAGATGAAACTCCGCTTCCAGCTTCTGGGCGAGGATGCCTTGCGGTGGTCCCAGAGGGTGGGGAATGCCGGTGTCTTTACAGCAGCCAGCAGTGAAGGCCAGGTCCTGAGGGAGGCCGGACCCTTCTGCTGCAGACAGGAGGGCCACCCTTGGAATTTCTTGGAGCCTGGGGCACAGGGTCTGGGTCCCCATGATGGAGGATGCCGGGGAGCCTTTGACGTGAGCCAGCAATCACGACCCAGCTATGACATCTGGAGGAACCCCCTGACGACTCCTGAGGGTGCGGGGCCAACTGCTCGGAGGAGATGGGGCCTGGTTAAGCTCTCTGGAGGCAGGAGACACTGGAGCCAGAGGGCCAGTGGCAGGAAGGGACATGACCAGGATGATGCCAGCCCAGTCTCAACTCCCAGGTACCCTAGAAGTGCTCAGCCAGGTTCCCGCTACCCCTGGACTCCGGATGATGAGACGAGCAGTGACACCTTGCATCCAATCTCCTCAGCTTCTTCCCAAAGTGGGGCTGAATCTGGTGACGGCCCCTGCCGAGAGGACACGGGACCCCGTGGCTTGAGACCCGAGACCCAAGGTATAGAAAGGGCCCTTTCTGATACACCAGCCAGTGCTGAGTCTCCTGAGGAGCCCAGTGAATGTGGTGGCCAGCACCACAGAGGCTCAAACCAGGCAAGGGTCGTGGCGTCTCAGGGGCAAACCACCCAAGGTGATGATAGTCCCTGTATTCCAACCCAGAGTCTCTCACCTTTGAGCCACATCGGCCTTCAGACAGAGAAGTGTAGAGAGGGCACCAGGTGCCAGGAGGCCACAGGTGAGCCTGTACTGAGACTGCCACTGGTTGCAGGCCACCATGGCTCTCAGGACACACAGAGCAATGCTCTCCCAGCTCCTGCGTGTGCCCCAGCCGAACAGAGGGAGAGAAAGCAGAAGAGGCCGGCTGGTGGTGTGCGCTTGCCCTGTGTCTCTGTCCCTTGCCAAGTGGCTCAGAAAGGCCATGCTAAGCAGTGTCACTATGGCAGGGACACGCAATCTTCGCCGGACACAGCCATGCAAATGTCACTGCCTCAGGAAAGAGAACAGGCCTGCCCAGGAAGCCCAGCACCTCAGTTTTCTCCAAACTCATCTAGTGCTGGGAATCAGGCCTCTGAGACTCTGCAATCACCATTCTCTAGTTCTCCTGACTTTCAGGACCCAGAAACCACCATCATACCTACGAGTGACTCTGACTGTGTTTCTGGCTTTCACAACCTCAGCACTCTCTCTGCAGAGCCAGCAGGGGACACTGAGTGCCCGGCTCACTCTCTAGTTCCCACACCTGTCCACAGAGGAGAGATTGGTGGCCTGCGGGACGAGGCAGAGACCACCCCTGAGCCCTCCTCAGCCTCTACTTTTCTGGACAGATGGCCTGAGGCAGAGGATCCAAGAACCCACCACGACTGCTGCTTACTGGGTGCAGCATCCTCTACCCTCACAGCCCCCAGTGATCAAATGCAAGGCCTTATTCCCGAGGCCTGCTTGGAGGACAGCAGTTTCTGCCCTACTGCCCCCAAGGAGCAAACATGTTCCAGGAAGGAGCCTCAAAGCAGCAGCAGTACCAGCAGTGACCACAGTGGAGCTGGCGGCCATGCTGGGCCCAGGAGGACTCTGTTGGGGACGTCCCCTGGTTTCAGGGGAAGCCTTGAGGAGCAGGAAGAGGATGGTGGTGTAACACCCAGTGCTCTGCCCTACAGCTCTCCAGATGCCATGGTTCGTGAGTGGCTAGGTAACATCCCAGAAAAGCCAGTACTCATGACATATGAGATGGCAGGTGAGACTGCAGAGGTGGTCAATGATGACCCAGAAGGTCCCAAGGAAGACCTTGGTGATGGCTGTTCTTTGAAAGTCCTGGGGGAACTGGCCCAAACCGGACAACAGCTCCCAGAAGGGGTTACTGATGAGCATGCAGAGCCAGCAGGAGTCCTCCCAGGGACTGGTTCTATGAGCTGCAAACTAGGAGGTGATCCACATCATGATGAGGTACCAGGTGAAAGGGTCAAGGCCCCTGCAGAAGCTGGAATGGGAGAAAGGGCCACTGTGGACCACGGTGTAAGCCTGTATGCACTCCCCAGTAGGGTCTCAGCCTCCACACAGATCATGAAAGCCCTCCTGGGCTCCAAGCCAGGCCGGCCCAGCAGTCTACCAGAGGTCTCTAGCACAGTAGCCCAGAGGCTCAGCTGCTCTGCTAGGACCCTCATTGCCTGCCTTGCCAGGCTCCATTTCTTTGATGAGGCTCTAGGGCCTCCGGGTGGCAAAGTGAGGCTTGAAGAATCACCTAAGTACCAGGAGATGGTGAGCCTCTTCCAGAGCCTGTGGCCTAGGAGTGAGGTTGGGAAAGGCCAGCTGGATATGGGCCTCAGGAGAATCACTTCCCACCAGGGTCTGCTTGGGACCGAGGTCTTCACACCCACCTCCTCCTCTGGTGTGGATGTCAGCAGTGGCTCTGGAGGCTCGGGTGAGAGCAATGTGCCCTGTGCCGTGGATAATACCACGGCTCCCAAGAAGATAGACTTACCCTTAAAAATCCCCCCTCAAAGACCTGATTCCAAGAACCAGGGATACCCAGAGGGGGTGAATCCTTCCACAGTTTCATCTGGCTCCCAGGTACGGGGTTGTGCCAGCAGGGAGGAGTCAGATAAAGGTGGTAGGATGCAGGTGTGGGACAAGGCCCCAGAAAAATCAGCTGAAACCACAATGCTGGGAGAAGAGGCACAACCAGAAGAAAGAGAATGGAGAGCAAGAGAAGGGCTGCAGGAAGGTGGTGTCAATGGGAAAGGGCTTCTGGAAGAAGAGGCTACAGTCTGCAGTCAGGGAATGCTTGGAGCTGGCTCTCGGGATGGGGAGGGCTCACCAGAGGACACCAGAGTGCCAAAAGATGGAGCAGGAACTGATGCTGCCTCTGGAGAACCGTGGCCCTTACTTAGAAGAGAGGAGGAACCCACAGAATCCTCCCAGCATTTCAGTCAGAGCAAGCCAAATGTTAGTGAGAGTCAAAGTGTTCACATATTGGAGCAGGGGTTAGAAGAGATGTCCAGAGCAGATGCAACGGGCCACGAGCAAGCCTGCATCAAGGCCAGCTCAGGAACCAGGGAGAGAGACACACCTCCAGCCCACAAGGGATCTCTGGACCCTGACCCAATCTGGGTGTTCAAGCTGCTGAAGAAGATAGAGAAAGCTTTCATGGCTCACCTGGCTGATGCCACAGCTGAACTCCGAGCTCGATGGAGCCTTCATGACAACAGCCTTCTGGACCAGATGGTGACAGAATTGGAGCAAGATGTGGGCCGACGGCTTCAAGCAAGCACTTTCAGGGAAGTTAGGAAGATCCAGAGCCGGGCAGGGAGGATGGCTCCGAAACCACCCCGGGAAACCCTCAGAAGTCAGACATCTCTACAGACAGAGCAGCGCAGGCGCCGCCTTCAGGGCCTGCGCAACTTTTCAGCCTTCCCCGCCCAGGAACCCCTTTCCTTCACTCTGGAGGATGGGCCCACTCTAGGGACAGCTTCAGGGACCAGACCAGGTGCAGGGGCCATAAGGGATGAGTTCTGTCCCTGTGAAGTCTGCCTAAAGAAGATGAATCATGGGTTCCCAAAGGATGCCACAGTGGTCTCCAATGCACCAGTCAGAAGGGCCTTTGACCTGCAGCAAATTCTACAGAGCAAAAAAGGAGAAGCCAGGAACGGAGAGGCTATGGAGGTGGTGGCACCCCAGAAGACAGAGATGATGCTGTCTCAGGAGGACCCCAGACCTGTCCAGGGAGCCGACGGGAAGCAAGACCTGAAGTTGACACAAGGGCCTGGTGTAGCTGAGGGAGAGGAGGGGGAAGGGAGGCAGAGGCTGAGAGGAGAGGAGGATCCTGAGTTTTTGAAAGCAGAAGGAGCTGGTTGCCATGCGCCAGATGAGGATGCAGCCACAGAGAAAGAAGGGGAACTCGACATCAGTGCCCCACCAGAAAGCCAGCAGTTAGAGGGGGGAGGGATAGAGAAGGGAGAAACCTCCCGGCACCAGAGCTTTAGAGACAGAAGTGCTTCGTGGTCTTCCAGAACACACAGAGGCCACTCTGTGGAGGTTCCAGAAGCTTCCAGAGAAAGAGAGCCAGAGGTAGAAGGAGGAAATCAAGATGGAAAGGAAAGCAGCCCTTGTGTGAGCTCAGCAGAGAGCCAGAGAAGGACGGCTTCTGAAAACACCAGCCTAGACCAAGACGGGGGTCTCCAGAACCACCATCGAAGGCCAGGCTCCCGAAGCCACTGTGCAGCGCACTCCTCCAGGGCGTCAACTCTGGGCAGCTGCTCACAGGTGTCTCAGAAGGGCTCAGAGGGAGATTTTCCAAGTGGAGACCTCAAGTGTACCGCAGTCGAGAACAGTAAGGTCTTGCATGCAGACAGAAAGGTCACCATGATGTATCCAAAAAGTTCATCTTCTGAGCAAGAAGAAGCCCCCTCCAGCCCAAGGCCTCCAAAGCAGGGGAAGGATGAAGGCTGGCATGTGGAAAATGAAAGGACAGTTGGAAGCTTGGCTTGTACCCAGGTTGGGAGTAGGGTAAATGGCTTTGGCCAGGAAGATTTAGATTTCTAGACATCTAGGACAGTAATGAACCTGAGTGCTGCTTGCATAAATATGTCTCCCATCTACCTGAGAGAGGCTCAGGCCACTGAGGAGCAATGGACAAAGACCAAGAAATTGCTATCTGTCCTGGAGCTGCAGGCCTAGCACCCCAGCTACTCAGGAGATGAAGGCATGAGGATAGAAAGTGGAGGATAGAAAGCCCCTCCTCGGTATAGAGCAAATTTAAAAGCCAACTTGGGCAACTTAGTGATATATTGTTTCAGGGTCTGGGGATACAGCCCAGTGGCAGAGGGCTTGCCTAGTATATTTGTGGCTCTAGCTTCAACCTTGACAGCAACAGCAATGAAGAGGACGTGACAAAGATATACCACACTGCCCTGTCCTCGGATCTAAACTTCAAGGCTCCCACGCTCAGTGCAAAGGGTTAGCTGTGGACTTGACATATCAGGCGCCAACTAGTTCCTCCATCCATGCAGCCCAAGGGGATAGAAGGATCTAGAAAAGATGAATTGGTGCTTCTGTTTGCGCTGGCTTTTTGTGTGTGAGAGAGACAGTAGTTCTCTCTCTCCCTATTGATCCCCCGTTGCTTTCCCC
>NW_026591086.1:2297371-2317125 GCF_907164565.1 Psammomys obesus
TTATATAAAAAACAATATCTAAAAATATATATATATATATATTTATATATATTTCTGCGTATACCTAGATATATATATATATATATATATATATATATTATGACAGGGTCTCTTATCAAACCCAGAGCTCACTGTTTTGGCTAGACTAGCCAGATTACTCCAGGATCTGCCTGTGTCTGGCCCCTGAGCCTTGATGTCGCAAACATCTTCAGCCACACCTCACTTTCTAGAGGGTTCTGCAGACCCAAACTCATATTTTTCACTGCAAGCATTCTACCCACTGAGCTGGGCCCTGAACCCACACATTTAAAAATATCTTTCAAATGCTCTTGCTACGTAGCCTGGAATGGCTTTGTAGCCTAAAGTAGTCTCAGACTTTAGATCCTATCGCCTCAGCCTCCCCAGTGCTGACATGATACGTACATCCACCACAAACACCTTAGGTTTCCATTATTTTGTTCTTAAAACTGTCCCAAGTTGGGTATGGTAGTGCAAGTGGAGAAATCTGGCACTTAGGAGGCCAAGGCCAGAAGAGCATCATGAACCCAAGGCCTGACTGGTCTTCACAGTGAGTTTGAGCCCAGCCTGGGATACTTAGCAAAACCCTGGCTCAAAAAAAGCAAACAAAACATACCACCAGACCAGCAAACAAAATAACACTCCCTTCCTACCCTCGACCATTTGGCCAACTTCTGGTTGCTTCTTTTAGGCTTGATTCCCAGGCATGAAATTATAGGGCCAAAGGATGTCACCATTCTTAGGGATAATAATATACTTTAACACATTGTTTTTCTAAAGGTCAAAGGTCAGCATTAACCAGCCTCATCTGGGTCACTGAATGCCCACCACTGTTCAGTACCAACCTCCAAAAGCAGAGATCACTTGCTAACTCTGGGGGCAGCCACAGGATCTCATTTTCATGTGGCACGATTCTAGCTATATTTAAATACTAATGAAATTAAAACCCTTTTCTAGGGATTAACAAGATCCATTCTCAGCATGACTAGGCTCATTCATTTTTTTTTTCCTGCTGAAGGCCTAGATATTTTTTTTTAAAGGATTGATTTACATGTGTCTTCTGTTGTTGGTTTAAAAGTCTGACATTATTTAAATTTTTAATTACATCTATTTATTTTTTATTTTATAGGGGGCTCTTGAGTATCACAGCATGCCTGTGGAGGTCAGGAGGGTCTGGAGGATTAGACTCAGTGACTTTACCTGCAGAGTAATCTCACTGTTCTTGTTTATTGTTTTTGATATTTAATTTAACAAATAGATGCCTTCTGTCCACATCCTTCTACAGAAGACCTTTGTCCCAGGGGCTCCTGTGTGGGAAACAAAAGTTTCTGGGTTTCTTCCACTTCCCTGTTCTTAATCATTCACTGGATCAGATTTATCGCTCAGGGTTGTCACTCGTGGTAGCCATCTGACACAAAGGTGAGGTGGCCCCCAATGTCTGTGGTCACTATTCTACCACAGAGAGGGTAGAGATGGCCCTTCTAAAACCTGACTTGTTTTAAATTTTCTGTGAAGTTCTTTAAAGTTTTTACAATAACAACATAAGCGCCCACACACGAACGTGCGCACACACCACACGAGAGCACGCTCGCTCACACGCCCTCATGGGCATGCATCACCTTTTGTTTATATCCGGGGTAGAGTGCTCCTGGAGGCTGAACTGATTCCCAGCAGCCAATCGGGAGCAGCTGATACTGACCGAGGGTGGAGGGCCTGGATGACTACGCTCCAGCAAGCCACATGGCAGTGGAGTGGAGAGCTGGGCATTCCCCGGCATCCCCTCCCCCAGCAGATTGCATTGCGAACTAGGTCTGGAGGTGATCGCACGTACGATCATCCATGGGTTATCACTACAGGTTGGCAGGAAGCATCCAGAATATTCCTCCAGGTCTCCAGTCATCCCCAAGAAGCATTCCAATGCTTCCCCAGATGCCAGCGGCACCCAGCCTTACCCTCTACTGACCCGAACTTCAGTAAAATGGCATCTTCTTCCCCCCTGAAGAGCAGGCGGAGACTTTAGAGATGGCTCAGTGGGTAGAAGAACTTGCTGCCAAGCCTGAGGGCCTGAGCTTGGTCCCCAGGAGAGAACTCACATGGTAGAAGGAGAGAACTCACTCCTGCAAGTTGTCCTTTGCTTTTTACACCAATACTGTGGCGTGTGTGCACATTCCACACACAACAAAATTAAAAACATTAAAAAAAAGAAACCAATAGAAAGGGCATGAGTCCTGGGGTTGAAGGACGTGGGCTCAAAGCCAGTGCTCACATCTCAGTTTTAGCACTACAAAATGGGGCTAACCAGTGTCCACCCTCCTTCATCCCCCCAGCACAGATGCAAGAGATGTCATCACATGTACACTGGGGATCTTCCATACTTCATGTGCAATCGCCATGTGCTCAGTGCCCACCGTACACTTGGTGCCATCCTGTACCTTTCACAGAATCAGTCCCAATTACTCTTTCAGGTGTGTCCACCAGGTACGCAATCAGGCATTTTCATGTCCATTTCATAAGCGGAGTGACTGAGGCGTAGGGGTGATACCTAAACTTGCCTAACTTGGCTCAGCTAGATAGCTGCAAAGCCAGGACTGCAAGGGAGATACCAGAAGCTCAGAGTCCACGCCCTTTCCCGTTGTATCTCATTATTCTCTTTCCTTTCAATCTAGGTTGTGTGAATGAGTAACAACTAAAGGCTCTGAACACTTTGCCGAGTGAATTTGTTGCAAAACACTGAAGGCTCGGGAAAGGGAATTCAGTGGAATTCTTTCTGCTGGGATGATTGCATTATGTCCTCAGTAATGTTCTACTCACGGGCAGATTTATCAGGAGCTGGCCATTCCTAGCTCCATAAAGCCCAGCATCACCTTGAAAACGTATCTGTTTGTGGGATTCTCTTGGTTACAGATTCACCTACTTTAAGCCCACAAATATGTCTGCCTTCTATCTGTTAAAATGTTTGCTGTTAATGGACAACCTGAGCTGTTCCACCCCATCACTTGGAGATAAGGAGTTTCGTGGCCATAGCTAAGGCTGGAACCTTGGTGTCCCCTTCCTGCCTTTTTCACTATGGCAACCAAACTGTCCGAGCCTCTGTGGCATCTCTTGGGAAGGTGGCATTCCTGTAGCCTCAGCTGACTCTTGATTCATGAAAACCCAACTCATCCATCACCCAAATGCTTACAAGGGCTCATGGTATCCATGGCAACCCAAAAACCTTTCAGCCTTGAATGGTTAGAAAGAGGAACAACCTTTCTGCCCTACCCTTATTGTGCATGTGTTAGGGATCAGAGGTTCCAGCCCACAGGGACAGCTTCACAATGTCTACAGAGCCAGAGCCTGTGTCTAGGGCTCACACCCAGAGTCTGTCTTGGCTGATCTTGTTAGATCTTTGGCTCCTCTCCTTTTTAAATGATATTGGGCACTCCACTGAATTGACCAGCCTTATATCCAACACACACAGCCTTCCTGGAGAAGTGGTCACACAGTTAGGCAGGCGAGGCTGAATCCAGACCCCAAATCTTCTCCATAGCTCCATATCTCTTGTCTGTCCAGAGGCTAGAGAAACCCTCAGAAAACAGGAAACAGCAGACCTACTACTCTCTGGTCATCCAGACCATATACCTTTGTCCTCACCTCTCTTTTCACCGAATCCCAGCACCCGAGGCTCATTGACACAAGCGTCACTGACCATTTGTATGGCCCGGGGAGAGGTGACCTGTCTTAAATTGTGAAGGCCTTGCTGCAAGCATCACTTTGCTACAGGGAGGCCTGAAGAGGTACCCCGTGCAACCTTAGGCCATCTGCTCTGTCTTTCAGTTCTGTGGACAGGAAAAGCCCAAGAAGCCGAACTATCTTGCCTGGTCCAGTCACACTCTGACTCAGGAGTCTGAGGTCAACCGCATAGGACCCAAGGATAACCAGCTTAACAGCCCTACCTACCTTCATTGCCTGCATGGAATCACGAGACACTCAGCATCTCCACTGGGACTGCGCATCCGGGAGAGGCTTACTTACCATGTCCAGCTCCACCGGTGGACCCAGTCACATGAATGCATGCTTGTACACACATGCAGGCTCACAGGCCTGCACACACTTGGGCGTGTGTACATGCATGCACACATTTGAGCACACATACATTCTCACATGTGCATGTGTGTGTATGCTCTCACATACGCACACAGCCTACTCGAGGCATGCCCAAATATTCATGCACACCCGGAGATGGGTCGGCTTCCTTGCCCTCCCTCATTACGTGCTCTGCCCAAGGGACAATGTGGGTCAGCCAGAGTCAGTCTCTCTTCCTACTCATCTCTTGAGAGGCAATTAGGTGGGTAAAGGTCATTCTCCCACCATGACCCTCTCCCCACTCCTCTGCCTAGAGCCCAGCCGACAGCTTAAGCCACCTGGGCCTCTGTAAAACCAATATCCACAAACACACAAACCTAGGCTGTAACCAACCGAATCACCCCAAGCCGAGTGAGCCACCTTTCTTCCTTGTCTCGGCTAGTTCCACCACAGCCCCTCATTCTTCTTTCTCCCTCCCTCTCATCCACTATTACAGGAAGAGGTAGGCTCAATTCCAAACTGAAGCTGCCCTTGGGGGAGCCTAGTCTGCCTGCCCAGAACCCATAGACTCACCCTGGCCTGGGCTTGATGGTCAGTGCTCTAAAGAGTCCTTTGTCCCTTTCTGGACTAACCTCAAATGCCTACTAGCTCGGTCATCAGGTCTCCTCAGGACTGGAAGATAGTCTGCCCTGGGCCCAGAAACCCTGACCTCTCTGGTCTGGGTGAAGCATCCAAGGTCTCTGAGCTCAGCACCCAAGTTCTCTTTAACTTTGCTCCATGGGCTTGCCTGGTTAGCACTAGGATGACCTCAAATGGCTTGTAAGGGTATAGTTCTATCCTGGAGCTGGGGGCAGGGTGCCTCCCTCTTGATCCAAGGCTCCAGGGAAGTGGGCCTGTGCCTCCCTCTCTCGGTGCTTGACTCTTCCCCACGTTAATTCCCAGAAAGAACGGAATTGCTTCCTGAACCCTAGGCTGGTTCTGGAGCTCCCTCCAGGCCCAGGATGAACTGGGTGACTTCTCATCTCAAAGCCCCGTCAATCATGCAGTTCCAGGGAAGGACAGAACCAGAGGACAGGTGCTGCGCTGGCTGGGTGCAGGGAGGGAAGGGTGGTGTGACTCATTTTCTGGAGCAAGCCTGAGCCTCACATCCTGCTTTGTGAGGCCACAGCACCTGGGCTTGTGCTTGCCAGGAGATGTGGGCCCAACAGAACATGTGGCCTCAAACAACACCAGGAACCATAATGAAGAGAAGCCTCCAGAGTGGTTTTTGTCTGCTATCAAGAAGCTGTGAGCATTCCTCTCCTGCCTCTGCCTTCTAAGCACATCTGAGCTCCCTTCCTATACCTCAGAATCAAGCCCATAAGAGGCTGTGGAGTCTCATACCTGCAATCCCAGAACTAGAGAGGCTGACACAGGAAGATTGCTAAAAGCTGGAAGCCAGCTCAGGCTACATAGCGAGATTCTGGCTAGCCTGAGCTACTTAGTGAGTTCTTGTCTCAAACAATCAATAAACAAACAAAACCATCTATAACAATAAGGGCTGGAGAGATGGCTTAGTGGTTAGGAACGTTTGCTGCTCTTCCAGAGGACCTGTGTTCTGTTCCCAGCATCTATATCAGGTGGTCTCCAAGGGCATCTGCAGACATGTGACCAACACACACACACACACACACACACACACACACACACACACACAAAATAAACATTTTTTTAAAAAGTAACAGCAATAACAGTAATTGTAATGATAAAAGTTCTGAATGTATGGGTAGGAGTAAGAAAGTTTCTACAGGACAAACAGGGTTCTGTTTCCTCCTGGGTCCTGGGTCTCTGGGTCCAGAGGCCTTTCACCCTAAAAGGCTAAAGCTGGAGAGGGTTGGGTGCATTCTGGACTGAGTCACACTGGTCTGTGCAAGGTCTTGTGACTATCAGAGAGGAAGCCATAGCCTGCTCTCCCCTTTTATATGCATGTGAGCTAGAGTCCTCATCCTGCACCCACTGGTCAGGAGCCCCATCTCCTGCTGCACAAGTGGTTGCTCCCAGTGTGTGCCCACAGTGTGATTGGTAAAGAGGCTGAGGGGCAGTGGGAATGGCCTCGGTAGTGACCCTGGACATCGCAGACAGAGGTTTTCCTGGAGGTTCTGGGCAGGTATTAGGGTGTGGTTGCTCTGGAGCTGACGTCATTAGTCTGTCCTAGAGGGGTGAGGGGCTGTCATCTGAGGTGATGGGCCCACGAGGAGAAAGATAAGTCATGAGGTATGTATGTGTGGACATGCATGTATGTGACTCTGCATGCACGGGGGATGGAGGGCCCCGTGTGGGTAGTGGATTCTAGGCAGAGAAGGAGCTGAGGTTCAGTGAAGATCTGCCTAGCTGAGGAGGGGTTCTGATGTCCCCCCCAGGTAGTGACCTGACAGCAGTTCAGAGAGAAAAAGCATAGGTTAGGAGAGGTGGCAACAGGACTTTGGGACCCTCGTTCTTGAGTGTTTAAGAAATGACATCGAATCGTAGACAGGACCCTGGCCTCTCCCTAGGCCCCAGGCAGGATGGGACTCCATCCAGCTGGCTGGCCACCAAAGCCCTGCCCAAAGACCCACTACGTCCTCAAAACACAGGTATAGGAGGAGCCCTTGGCAATCTGGGGTAAGGCTGCTACCAGGATACACTTGGCCTCTGGAGGAGACTTACCAGGTTAGGAAGTTGAACCAGCAACTCTAGGGGCTCCGGGAGAGGGCTTAGGGCTCCTGGGGGTTGGGTGGGGGTACTCTCCTCTTTTCCACAGACATGTGGTCTGCCAGCCAAGATGGCCTTTCTCCCTGCACCTAGCTTCTTATCCCTGCTGTGTCCCCAACAAGTAGCTAATCCAAAGTCTCTCCTTCCTGGAAGGACACGAAGGCCTTGTGTGGAACAGCCCCAGAGAGGGCCCAGGATGAGGAAGGACTCCGAAGCCTTTGCGAGTGCCCACACTGTGTCCCGGTCCTCCTCTTCCTCCCTGTCACCAAGTCTGAGACTTTTGTGCCTGCAGGGCCACATGTTCTGCTTTCTGATCTGCAACTGATGCCTGATCTCTCAAGCAGCCTCCTTCACGACAGGAGGCCCAGAAAAGTCATGCTTCAGTTCAAGGTCACACAGCAATCTCATGCGTAGCTGGGTGCAGGAACCAGATTCCCTACTCTGCAGGCTCCATGGGGCAAAAACATGAATCTCAGATCTGGCCTCCTCCCTGCTCAGGTGTGGGGTGGAGCCTGATGGGGAGGGCAGCATCTCAGCCTAATTAGACACTGTAAAGGGGTAGGGACATGAGGGGGGCGTGCTCAGAGATTAGTGAACCCTCCATAGATCATAGACACGCCAAGGACATAATAAATAATCTGCCCAAAGGTTTTAAAGGTAAAAATCAGCAAATCATTAATAATGTCCCCAGAACCATACATCACGCTGAAGCCTCCCTATTATGCTCTCCTGAAGCCGATGCGCATCTTCTCTGTAGTCCTGCCGCCCTCCTTCCCCTCATCAGTGTGTTCTGCTGGCAACATGGAAGCCCCTCCCCCACCGCCTGCTAAGCAGGAGGAAAGGGGTGGAAAGCCCTTTTCAGCGATTTACTCAAGTGTGTGGCCACAAAGAGGTGGTGGGAAGGGAGGTGCCCACTTCCCTTTCTTGTAACCCCCAAACCCTGCTTCCATGTTTTCCTTCTAAGGGTTGGATTGAGCCCAAAGCCACAGCCACCTCCCCCAGCTTTAAGCAAGAATACCATTATGTCTATCTCTCAGAGACACAGGCTTTAATTAATTAACACTACAGGGTCGCTGTAAATAGAAGTGCTGATGGCTGCGTTTCCCACTCCTTGCGCACCTCTGCTGCAGCTGTGGGTGCTTAGTCAGGGGTGCCTACACCGTAGACTTGGGGACATTGGTTGAGTTTTAGAGTTTGAAGGTGAGCTGAACCCAGGGCTGGAGGAAAAGGGGAGGAAAACCAGGGGAAGCCTTTGGCACCCTGGCCAGCAGACCAGGGTACAGGTGACTTGGTCTATAACAGGGTGATGTGGGTATGAGGGCATTGCTTTGGAGCCCTTCTCTAGCACAGGTTGGGAGTCATTGGTCATGTCACTATCATTCTTCTGTCTTCTACTTCCTTGATGACAGAAGCCAGTCATCTGCTGATCTTTGGGGCGGCATGCACCATTGTTACTTGGCTAATCTTTGAAGGGCATGGGGACTGGAGCATCGCCTAATACTGGCAGTGAAACTGGTTTCTTGGGTGAAGAATATGCAGCAAAGATGGAAGATAGCTCATCCCTTGTTGCCCTCTAGAAAGACCGTAAGGAATACTGGAAGCTCAGAGATGTGAATTAGGGGTCAGTTCTTTCTAGATAAACTGGATGTTCCTTCACTCCTCCAAGTCACCCACAAAGTCTGGGAAGCCCCTCCCATCTCTGAATTACTGGAGTGCCTGGCCTCTCTCTGTTGCTACATCATTACATTGTGCTAGCACTCTGTAAACTCTGGTGATTTCTGGCTCAGAGCCTGGGCTCCTCCATCTGTTGCCTGCCTTGACCTTGGCTGAGACCTACACTCTCCATAGCTCAGGGTCTTCTGTGCTTTATGAAGCCCCACCTAGTATCCTTTGGCCCTCAGAACAGGCTGGAGGAAAAACAAAAAACAAAAAAGCCGGTGACTGTGAAACGTGCCCTCACAGACTCATGTGCCTTAACACCTGGCCTTCAGCTAGCTGGTGGCGCTGTTTAGAAATGTTGTGGAACCTCTAGGAGGTGGGGCTTGACTGATAAAGGCTGATCACTGCCGGGTAGGCCGCTGAGCCTGGTTCTGATTCCTATTCCGAGTCCTATTCTCTGCTTCTTGGTGGGGTACCAGGAAGGGAATGATTGTCTCACACTGTCTCCAACAGGGACCAAGCTATTCCTGACACCATATCTCCCCACCTCACAACTGACTGGATGACCCCGAAACTAAGAGCTAAAGTAGATGTTCCTCCTTTATGTTGCATCATTCATATGTATATATATATAACAGCAGTGAGACAAGGAATGAATACATTTGATGGTAGAGCACCAGGAAAACCTTGCTGTCCGTGGCTCTTATGAAGAGGTGCCAGGGACCATGGGCTGTAACAGCTAAAAGTAAAGGCATGCTGAGGAGGAGTCTAAGAACTTCTCCCTCCCCTGGAAGATGCCACCAGATCCCAGACTATCTTCAGGACCCTAGGGCTTCTTGGACAAGGTGACTCCAGCTGCCTGCTCTCTCCAGGAAGTCTAACAACACATGGTCTCGATAGGTACAGTAGCAGGTCAGCAGGGATCAGAGGATGAGCTCTCATTTCTTTGTGCCAGCTTTGCCCAGCTGCTACTACATTCCAGACTGTATGTGTACTGACAGCATGATTTGAGGTGAGTTAACACCTTTGATGAGCCTCAGTTGACCCATCTACCAACACTGGCTTCATTCCTATCTGCCACGTGGTCACGAGAATCCGATAGTATGACAGCAGGTATGGACAATGCTGCAGAAAATGTAAGGTAGCTATTACTTCAACGGGTTAAATATAATTTAGCTTAGGGGTGCAGGACTCCTACAGAACACATTTTAACAGGGATGGGGCTCACGCTGGAGAGACCTCATATAAGAGGCAGCATGTAATTGGCTTTCCAAAGAAACAGGGTGCTCTGACAGGAAGAGTTGAGAGTTAAGGGGTGTTTGGAGGAGGAAACGGTAACTCATAGCTCAGTTATGTGTGTAGTCGTGCAGGCCTGGGGACGGGGTGACACTGTGACCTGACACCTAACCCCCAAAGTCCTTCTTATCTCACTCTGGCCCATCTGCCTGCAGAGGCATCAATTCTGCTGCTAGAACACACTTTGCCAACTCCGTGCCCTGAGAGACCCTGCTTCCCTCTATTCCCTGTCACCTCGACAGGCCTTCAGCCCCCTCCAGGCTTGATGGATGACCCTGAGCTGGCTTTCATGCATCTCCGTCTTCCCCAGAAGCTGTGACACAAGTAATTGGTGTCACCTCCACGGTTGCATGCCAAGTGCTGACAAAACAGCCCGTAATAGGGGCTCCGCGCTCTGTCCTTGATTGCATGGGGAAGGGACTGCTGGGAAATGATCCAGCACAGCCCATAACCTATTGGGGTTCACCGAGGGAGTGGCACACCAAAGACTCCAGATTCCCCCCCCCCACAGCGTTTATCCTGTGTGCAACTTCCTCGAAAGCTGAATGTGCTCGGGACAAAGGGCTGGAGGCCCTCAGGGGCCACCTTTCCTTGGCTCCTGCCAGCAAAGGGCCCATCAACGCTCATCTTAGCCCAGATGAATTTTAGATATAACACACATCACAGAGCTAGCACAGCCCCGTGGTAGTCAAGTGTGACTACCTTGTGACCCAGAACACTCTGGGTTAAGCCAGACCAGGATGGAGGGAGACAAGAGGCCTTTCTGACATCTTGTCACTCATAGGAAGGTAGTATTCCACTGGGGTGCGCAGCTCAGCACAGAGGTAGAGGGGACTAAGGCCACACATGGAGACCTCCTAGATTTCCCCAGGGGAGAACTTGTAACTCATTGCTCCCTGGCACCTTACCAGGAGCAGACAGAATCAGGGGAGGCTGAGAGTTGTAGGGCACACATCCCCCTGCCTCTCTAACATGCTAAAACATGCCCTTCCCAAAGCTCAGATGCACAAGGCTGTATGTATCCTTGGACCTGGCTCGCTGGTCCCTCGTGGCCTCGGCTGACCAGCCTCTATCTGTATTCTGGCTTTACGGCGAAAGGCTCCCAGCAATGGCCTAGAACTGCTGGCTGCGGACAGTGAGACCCTTCAGCTATAGCCTCAGAGTCTGCTCTCTTCCGGAGGACGCAGTGCAACAATCTCTCTTTGGTTCCAGTCTGAGAAACAGCACACAGGGTCTTTAGTCCTCTGAAGCAGTGCGGCAGCTGATACTTTGCCATAGGTACAGATCCTGGACACCCAACCTCATGGTGCACACATGTCTTTGGCCCAGCACGTGCTTGGCTTCACTCTCCTCTTTCTTCTTTATTATAATGCTGCTGTTCACCTCTTCCAAACTACTCTAAGGCCCAATTTGCAAAATATGGGCTTGGCAATGAAGAGCCAGGCCAGCCCCCAAAATACTCTGCCCTGTGACCAGGGAGGGACAACAGACTCTCAAGGCACCTTGAACTGGGTCTGCAGTGGCTCTACCCCACAGGGTTGTGACTTTATGTCCACCACACTTGTGTTTCACAGTTGCCAGTGACAGCATTGCTATCATCAATAGCCTATCTTGGCCGAAAGATGACTGAACCTCCAGGAGACCCCTGGATTGCTATCTGTGGATCATTTAGCCACAAGGCATCTTGGTCTCCTGTTGGGCACAAGCTTCCACAGGATAGCCTATCAGAGTAACTATCAGCCCTGCCTGGGGTCTTGCTTGTCCCCCAGTCTAACTTACAGGCTGGGATGGAAAGCCCTCTCATGGGCTGTATTTGTCTTTGATGGTGAAGTATGTTTCTTGAAGATAACAAATACATGCCTCTTGATTCTCGATCCCTCCTGTTTGCTTATGTCTTTTGAATAAATTCTCTCTCTCTCTCTCTCTCTCTCTCTCTCTCTCTCTGTGTGTGTGTGTGTGTGTGTGTGTGTGTGTGTGTATAGCATGTGGCAGTGCCTGGGCATGGAATCCAGAGGAGAATATTCAGGAGTTGGTCCATTCCTTCCACCACGGACCCTGGGGGATTGAAGGCAGGTTGTCAGGCTTGCGCAGCAAATGATTTCACCTGCCGAGCCAATTCCCTGGCCCTAGTCTGTGTCTTTTGATTGGGGAATTTAACCCATTAATGTTCAATGTTATACTTGAAGGTTGTGTGTCAATTCTTGTCCCTAGTTCATGCCCTGATGACTGGGGGACAGGGGAAAGAATTGGAGAAGCTAGCCCTGGGCTACCACAGGAGCTCTTTCCATCTACCTGTCCCCCGGGGGAAGGTTTCAAGGGCCCTTCTTGGGTTAGTGGCTCTGTCTGATCCGAGATGGAAAGAGGAGAGGCTGGGAGGCTGACTGAGGCGAGCAGCTCCCCCAGGGACCAGAGCTTACAGTGCCCAGGGAGCAGTCTCTTGTCGCTTCTGGGACTCGCAAATCCTTCTTGAGCCACAGCCTGGAGAGTCCCTGCCGCTGCTCATTGTCCCGCCTGGTGCTGCCTCTTTTTCCTCTGCTCCATTGTTCCCTTATCAGCATCCTACACACTGCAGTGGCCGCACAGGAAAGCACGGCTACCACCGAGGCTGTCGCCTGGGTGGTGGATGCCAGGTGTCCTGCCGCACAATTGACCTTGCCGGCCAACCCCAGGGCCCAGACAAACTTGTCCACCAGTGTGACAGATGGCGACTTTCAGCCGGCCCTGCTCTCCTCAGGGTTGTGAAAGCAGAGGATGAAGAACAGACTCCAGTCCTGGTGACCTCAGGAGGCGTGTGTGGCACCGCCAGCTCCCTGCAGTCACTCCCAGTGCCCTGCAGAGCTGGAATCTCTGGTCCATGACTGCAAAGCATAGACTCGTGCTATTGAGAAAGGAAAAGAAAATGCTTGAGGGACCATCCTTAGCGAACATTAGACTGGTGGCCAGAAGCGGCCATGCCATCCGAGGTTCCTGGACCTGTCCGGAAGTGAACGGTTTAGACCCAATAAGATAGCTCCTACCCAGAGCTTAGGGAACAAGGTCTAGCAGAAACAACTCACTTTGGGTCTACCCTTGTCTAGAATATTCTGGAGCACTAAGGAAAGTGGGTGGCACAAATGCACCAAATGAAAACTACTAGACACCTAATTAAAATGGAATATTCGAATCAACAAAGAATGGCATATATATATATATATATATATATATATATATATATATATATATCCCTCTGATATGGCGGTACACCCCAGTAATCGGAGCCATGGGGGTGCCAAGAGGTCCCCAAGGTCAGGATACTGAGCTTGGGACCAGCGCTGGCTACCCAAGACCTGATCTCAAATAAGTGAGATGACATAGATATAGTTACGTGATCTTTAGCCCAATCGTTTAGATGCTAAGCTGAAATACAAGAATTATTGGGTCATCTATGTTTTATTTTGTCTGGTCCACCAGCAGAGTAAGGAAGACCTCCAGGGGTCTGGGGATCCTCCCACACCGTGACCCCAGAGCAGCCTCTGTCAAAGTTTGGGCCCCAGACTCTTTCCTTCTTCCTTGGTAGAGCCCTTTATCAGGACTCAGATGGGACCTTTATCAGGGCACAGAAGCAGCCAGCCCAGCTGTTCTGTTGTTAGTAGTTTTTCTACCGGCGGTGTGTCTCCTCCGCCCCCTGCTGGCAACTTCAGACATTTACAGAGTCTTTATCATGACTTGCCCTGGAAGCCTCCGAGCCCTTTCTGAGTCTGAGACCACCCTTCATGCCCCAAAAGAATTTCAAAGCCACTTGCTTATGCGTTCTGTTTGCTATGGAAGACTAAATGCTCCCCACAATTCTCTCCCTCTTCCAAATGGCCAGTTAGCTCTGGGCACAATTCTCTATACTCTGCTCAACAGGCCCCCAACACCAATAACAACCACACAGAGGAAGACACCCACATACCAGGTTCCACACCTAGGACCCCGCAGAGCAATTTCAACCTCGTGGTATTTATGCTCTGCGTGGAACACTGGTAGAGTTGTGAGCCTGAACTCATACAAGCTCTAGTACCCACAGACAGGACAGACCTAGGTTTTGTGGGGTTCTCGACTCTTTGGAGATCTCCCAGGAAAACAATGCAAGATCGTGGCTCCATCATCAGGTTGGAAGTCAACATTCATTTGGAAAGAATAAGTAAATCGCAATTAACATGTGTTGATACAGATGTTATTATCTAAGGTGGTTTTAGGCTCAAAAGACAGTTGAGGTATACAGATTTCCCATGTTTCCATGCTGCCCCCTCCCTCACCCTGCACAGTGTCCTCCATTATCAGCATCCCCACCGGAGCAGGACATTTGTTATTTTGTTTTGGCTTCTGCTTGTATGTTTGTTTGTTTGTTTTGAGGCAGCCCCGGGTGGTCTGTATACCAGGCTGGATTTGAACTCAGATCCACCTGCCTCTGCCTCTTAAGTGCCGGGATTAAATAAAGGTCTGCAAACCAAGGCCGACAATTCAACACAGGTAACGTGAGCCTTGCCCACAAATTCTTGCTGACAATTAGACAATGCTACTAGGGTAGGTGGGTGTTGTTTGTGTGTTTGTGTGGGTACTTTTCCAAGAAGCACAGCCTAGTGAAAGTGATTCCAGATCCACCTTTCTCCTCAATTCTGAAGCAATATTAGTCTTACCTGCCAATGTTTAAAGTGGGCTCAGTTTGTACTATCTCCACCCTACCCTGCCCTCCACCCTAGAGACATCAACATGGCAGCGACTGCTTGATAAACAAGAATAATAGCGGGGAGGCATCTTGAGGGAAGTAATTTGATGTGAAGATGTGAAGGCAAGGTTCAAAGTCAGTGGAACAGAACGAGAGGAACAGGAGCAAACACAACACAATGGACACAGGCTGGTGTGAACCATTTCGCACAGAGGACAGCTCACCAGGCTGAGTTCTGAGTTCCTGGGCAAGGCAAGGAAGCTCTTTGTGAGCCAACAGCTTTCTTGGTCACTGGCCTGATTTGGACAGGGCCTGGAGGAGCCCTGAGGACTCTCTGGATCATGGATTACTCTTAGGGACTAGAATCCTAGTTCCTGCTGCGTTCATGATTTGTGTTTAGGTGCACAGTGCCCTCTACTGCTGTGTTGCTTGCATGACTGTTCCCAGGGCAGCTACTTTGCCTGGAGACCGGTCAAAAGGGGCAAGCTGAACAGGTGAAAACGGTGTGTTCCGTAAGACGCCAAGCATCTTCAAGCAAACCATCAGCAACACACAGCGGCCTTCAGAAACTAGGGGTTTTGTGTCCTAGGAATGGACCACCTGTGGACTCCAAACATGATTAGGTCCATCTATGTTGTCTGCCTTTGTCCTGAGCATGCAGACATTTTTCCTGTTATTCCCTAAACAATACATCAGAGCAAATATTTACACAACATTTGCATTGTGGTAAGTATGATAAGTAATGTATAGATGACTTAAAACATGTAGAAAGATGTACATGGGTTTCATGCAAAGACTATGCCATTTTCTATAAGGGACTCGAACATCTGGAGCTTTGGACACCTGTGTGGGATTCCAGAATCAATCCCCTGTGGATACCAAGGCATAACTATTTAGATTTTTGCATGAGATGGATATTAGTGCTCTGTTAGCATCAAGATACAAGAATATTTAAATTTACTGGACCATCAAAAGCCAAAGAATTTTTTTTTCAGCTTAGTTAGCTCCAATGGATTGGATAGCATCCACACCTCCCCAGAGGAATGGAAGGCTGTGGTAGAGCACAGGCATCCATATGGAAACTTAATGTGGCATAAGAGGTCAAGCCTGGGGCCTGGAGAGATGGCTCAGCACTTAAGAGCACTTACTATACCTGTAGAGGACCTGGTTCAGTTCCCAGCACCCAGACAGCAGCTTATAACCCTCTTGTAACCCTCTTCTGGATCTGGGAGGCAGGCATACACGTAGCGCACTTATCAGCGTACACGGAGACACTTGTACACATAAAATAAAGAAAATATTTTTCAAGAGGTCAGGCTCGTCATCCCCTGTGCTTTGTGGGATATGAAATATCTTTTTACTAGAAAGCCTAAGAAGGTTTGAAGGCTAGAGTTTACATGGTGATCTAAAAGAACCAGCCTCAGCTGGGTTCTTTGACGCCAAAGCCTCCTGTCCACCCTGCCTTGATTCCTTGGCCTTCTGTGCAGAACAGCTGTCATCCTTTCCCACCTGGCTTTCCAGGGGGAATCCTTCCCTCTGCTCCCTTTTACTGGAGCTTCCTTTGACCCCCACACACTTGCTGGACGCTCTCGCCTTCCCTTTCTACCTGTAAAGTGATGATTTGACTTGAACAGGATGCTACCTGCGCTGTCTTTCACCTCCCTTCCCAAACCCAGTGACCTCACTTCTCTCCCTCTCAAGCTTCCAGTAGCCTCTTCCTGGGTGGACCAGTCTCTTTCCTGGAAAGGGATGAGAGGGTCACATCAGGAGCATCCCCAATGTGCCTAATTCCAGGTACCTCTGCAACCTGTGTTCATATCTGAAGACAGAATGTAGCTATTCACTTGTGGTATAAGAAAGAATGAGAGTAAGGAGAACCCTTGGTCTCCAGGAAGTCACCTCACCACATCCAATCCTTCATTTAACCCACGTGGATGGTTTTACAAGCTGCTTCATTGCGGACCTAGACTTTATCCCCAGGTTTCCGGTAAAAGAGTACCCTCAGGTTTTCACATTGGTAGTGTCTAGGTGCTTGCTCTATGCTTCCCAGGTGCCATCCACAATAGTACCACCTGTGCTAACATCTGTCCTGGAGGAGGTGGCTCTTCGTGCAGAATCACATGTATTACTGTGGCCACTGACTTTCTTCTCTAAGCCCCTCGTCAAGCTGAGGATGGGAGAGAAAGCCAAGTTAAGAAAAGAAACCCATACTGTTTAACCAGGTAGCCAGAGGGCTTCTGGGAAACTCCCGGGGCACGGGAGCCACCGCAAAGGATAACAAACAGAAAGTAAGAGACGGGACAGCCCGGTGGTTCCCCTTTGATAGTGTTTCCTTTGCAGGGTTCTGGGCGCCTGGGTTCCACACTGCGATTTTGTTCTCCTGTCTGACTGTGCCTTGGTGTGCAAACAGAAACCTCTTCCTGTGACCCAAGGCAAGCCAGCCAGGAGGAAGCTCCCTGGGGACTCCGTCCTGCTTGTTCCCACCCTCCAGCGTCAGGAGGTCTACAGCTAGGGAATCTTGGCGCCCTGGTCTCTGCTGAGTTTGCTGAGCTTTGGGTGGGGAAGCTAGAAAGTGAAAAGCCAGGCTTGACCTCATTAAACATACACGTGCACGTCCACACAGACACACAGACACACACACACACACACACACACACACACACACACACACCCTTCTGACTGTAAATACAGGATTCCAACTCTAAATGGAACAATAAGAGCTGGATTCAATGAGGCTCCCCCGGCAAACGGAGTGTTTAGGGTTTTGTTGAGATTCTATTGTGTTGACTGGAGGTTCTTAATACAGTAAGACAGCAAGCCGCTTCCTGTTATGGAAACAGCCAAACCCTGACATTCAGAGAGGCAATCTATACAGCAACTGGATAAACAAGCGAGATAACCATCAGCCATAATTGACACAATAGCCAAGAGGGCACTGCTTGGGGGAGGAGCTGGCACAGACCCAAACAGTTCAGAAGAGTACAGTGCAAGCCATCTCCTGGAACAATCCCCATTCACTGTGCCCTGAACTGAAGGGTGGCTCTGTGTACACAGGGGTCCCAAGGCCCTGATGGTGTGTACACAGAGCCCAGCACTGTGGATGGGTCCTCCCAGTGGGAGCTGTGGCTGGCTTTCTGGAGAAATGTAAGGGACCCTGTGTTGTCTTTGCAAGCACTGAGGCTAGAGAAAGTGCCCCCAGATTCCCTCACTTGGTAGAATGAGCTTGGCTACACCCCTGGAACTCCTGCCTTTGAGTCCCTGTCTGGAAAAGGAGCATCCTCAAGACCAAGTTCAGCTCTCGACGTTTCCTCTGAGGGTTGCGGAAATAGCGCAGGCTACTAGAAGGGGCAACAGAAACTATCTGAGCTTTGCTCTTGTGCAGTTAGCAGGTGAGATATATCTTCTGTCTTCTTAGCCCCTGGTCCCTGTCAGACCTCATTCTATCTATACTTATCCAGCTGCCAACCTGCCTGGGTACCAACCTGTCACAGATACCTCATCCTTCAGTGAGGTGGCACAGCCTATTGCCCAAGTATCTTGGCCTGGCAAGTTCTGGACACTCTTAGCAAACCGGGAATCTTTCTCTCAGCAGGTAACCTCTGTCTCACAGGAACACTCAATAATTGACTCCAAAAGTTGGGGTTTATTGTAAGCAGATCAGGCATTATATATAGGGAGGTTTGGGATGGGGGTCCCCACTACTTTCTCTGGGGTCTAGATCTCAGCTTAGGAAAAGACAGCATGTCAGAGAAAGCCCACAAGGAGAGAGGGTAAGAAGGGACTATCCTGGGACCAGCCAGGCTCTTGGGGTCATTTAGTGGGATTGAAAGGAAGTTTGAGATGTAACTCAACGGATGGCACTTGCCTTTTATGCAAGAAGCCCTGGGTTCAATTCTCATCGTGGGAAGTCTGTTGGGACGATCTTGTGTTTAGTGGTAAATGCAAGGGCAAAGGTCACACAGTCCTGCAGGTAGTCACCCAGAGAGCTAGCCGCAGCACACGCTGTAAGGGATCATCTGTAGTGCTGGGCTCTATGCACGAACCCTATGCATACACTCTCGGGACCTTGGAGCCTCTGTTCAAGTTGGTGCTCATAGCCCAAGGCACAGGTTATAAGGGATTTTTAAGAATTGACAACGAGTAGGGAATAGAAAGATGGGCTCAGTGATTCAGAGCATTGACTGCTTTTGAGGGATTGGGTTTCCAGTTCCCAGTACCCACACGGAGACTCACAACTCCAGTTTCAGGAGATCTAAAGCCCTCTCTAGTGCACATACATCCATGCAGAATAAGCACTCATCCACATAAGGTGAATAAATCCAAACTAAGAATAAATTTTAAAATAATTATCAAGGATCTCAGAAATAATTCCAGGCCTTGCACTAAAGCTTGGAAGGGACGGAAGGTGTGACTCCCTGAATGTCACAGAACAGGTGAGAGGACGAAGTGGGAATGGAGCATTTCTGTGTTTAGCTTCTTCCTCCTGCACCACACCACTTCCAGCGGTGAAAGATGTCCTGTGAGCTACTGGCCTTTCAGCCCCAGAGTGGTCTGCCAGGAATTCCCAGGACTTATTGAAGGAGTACCCATGTCAGCACCTTTAGCCCCACTCCATCTGCCTCCCAATAAGCTCCTTCCCAGTGTTCCCAGCACAGATTCTGTGCTAGCTTCTCAACCAAGTGGGAAGGGGCTGGGAGGTAGCTGACGGGGTGCTCCCTGCACTCCCTCCCCACCCACAAGGCCTCACCTGAGCCAGTGACCCTCCTGGCTGCTCCACCATCCTAGCCACCCAAGGAGAGATGGGACAAGCTGAGCTGGAGAAGAGCTGAGCTGGGGACAAGCCAAGATCAAGAAGAGCGACTGTGGACAGAAGGTGTCTCAGGTTATGAGAAGCATCCCACGAACTCAAAACCTAGGACTGCCCCTATCTTGACAGCACGTCACAGTATACAGAGCCTGCCTTCATGCTCATAGAGCCCTGTTACCCATCCTACACCCCACACCTCAGGCCAGCAGCTGACCTCACACTACATGCAAGAAGATTTGCCCTCTGGAGTACCCTGACCCTGCTGCCAGGCCAGCACTCCTTCCCCAGGGTACGGTCTTCCCATCAAAGTTCCTGACAAGAGGGACAAGCATTTGCTTCTCCCTGCAGGCAACTTTCAAACTTCATTAAATATCATTGTTTTGTTATCGGACCAATGGAATCTATCTTCCTTTTGGCCTGAAGTTCTTAAAGTATTAAACATACACACACACACACACACACACACACACACACACACACACACACACA
>NW_026591086.1:2317135-2368964 GCF_907164565.1 Psammomys obesus
ACACACACACACACACACACACACACACACACACACACACACACACATTTCCAGTTTCCCAATAAACTAAAAACGTGTGGGTAGGCTGAGAGTTTAGCTCGGTGATAAAGCATTTATCCTGATGCACTTGAGTCCCTAGGTTAGTTCCCCAGCACCACCAAAGTGACTATATAGAATGATAAACACAAGCCCTAGCCCAGGAAACAGAGGCAACGACAGTGCCTGGCTGCAAGCCACTCTCTAACAAGAGGCGGTTTTCTGGACTCTGACTCCCAACCTGTGACCATCTACTCTCTGTCTGCAAAGACAGAGCTGAGCAGCTGCTGTTCTGGAAGACAGAGTATGACACACAGTTCTGTCTAGACACTCCATTCTGTTCATTCTTTCCTGCCAGCACAGCAGGCCAGAGACCCCACCCATTACCTTCATCCTAGCCATGGCCAATCAGGCTTGACCCTGGTGTCTCTTCTAGCCCATGGGGACATGGTGTAGCCCCTGTTCACATCTGTGCCAGTTCACATACCATCTTGGATTGCCCTCAAAGGGTGATATTGTGATATAGTATGAAAGCTCATGAAGTGTTTTGTTTTTGAACAGATGTGTTGGATCTGCCAGGGAAACAGGGGTTGGACCTTGAACCCTGAGCTCTGGCTTTGATGATGCCACCAGCAAGCTCTTGCCCAACTCCCAGAGTCTGAGGACTTAGACCTCTTCTTTGTTTTGACCTGAAGCAGTGCCAGCCCTTAGCTATTCCTGCTATGCTGGCTTCCGGTGGCCAGCTCTCACAAGCCCAGGATAACTGCTTCTATCCTAACTCCAGATGCTGCTGCATCACTTATCTTTGCTGCCATTTACAATCTTAGGGCAGAACTTTCCAGAGATCTTGTCAGCCTGTCTTTGTTTTCTTTCACTTCAGCAGTATGGTGTGAAAAAGGAAAGAAACACACACACACACACACACACACACACACACACACACCTCTCAGAGGGCCAAGTTCAAGTCTGAGCCACACAGATCTGTAGAAGGACATTCAAGGACATGATAACATGATATGCCCTGGGTTCCTCATGTACCCTGCTATTTCTGGTGCTTCCTAAAATCCACAACAGAACTCTGGACATCATGAGACTACCTATAAGTTAAGTCAAAAGGCACAGGGCAGGTGGCCTCCTTTGGGCCTAAACCTTCAGCCATAAAGCTCATCTCATCTGGCACCCAAAGGCTCCAAACTGTCTCCCTCAGCATGCTTCTGATGAAATGGTTGTTCACCCATCCAGGTTTCCACCACTTGGGCTTTCCCCTCCTCCAAATCTCTAAATCTTTTCAGTGCTTCCAGGCCCAATTCACAAAGAAAGCCCCTTGGAAATCTCCCCTCCTCTATTTTGCCAAGGAAGAACTTGGGAGATAGTGGGGTTGAAGAACTTGCCTGGGGCCCCACAGCTGGGGAGCTGGAACCACGAGCCTTCTTTTGCCAGGCCCACCAAGGATGTTCCCCCTAAACTCTCCTTCCTGGAAGACCCCCACAGGATGGCATCTTCAGCTCACAGCCAAGCACTGGGTGCCGAGGCTGTAGTTGCTCTTGAGACTGCTGACCTGGAACAGGACCAGCAAGTGCCCCTCTGTGAGGACCACTTTTCATCTGTGACCATTGTTGCCATTTCTCATTTTTGCTGCTGACAATAGCTGTCACTTATAGAGGCCCAACCATGCATAGTACACTCTGATACCTTGGAATGGTTCATGCCACTTACTTGGGGCCTCTACAGCCCCAAGTAAAGCCTCATTTCCGTCTTCAGTGAGAGAGTGAGCCTTTCCCTGGGGGAGGGGGTGGCACTTGAGCTCCACATCTCCCAATCCCACTTTTAATAGTTCTAGTAACCACACAAGATGGTCTCCGGGGCCCTAAGTACTTCAGCCCCTGGCCTTGGATGGGGTGTAGTCAATGGGGAAGGGAGTGTCGTCCCCCCCACTCTGATAGAGCAAGAGGTAGCTGCAGACCCTTCCCAGGGAGCCCTTGCTGACCTGATGCAAAGATAAGATAACCAGTGGCCTTTAGATGACCTGAAAGGGCTCCCATTGTTTAACTGAAGAGAGGAAAGGCAGTTGAAGATGGGGGAGGATACAGAGCTGTTCACAAGAGAACATTCCAAAGGAAGACTCCTGAAGAGCTCGCCATGGCTTCCAAGGGACCAAGAGACATGTCCTCTGTAATGTAACCGAGGTTCTGAAGACCTGAGATTGGGCTTGCCTCTATCTGTATGTCATAAACAGATAACTTCGGCTCTTTGTGTTACCCTTTCCTTGAACTCTGAGCTGAACACAGTGACACGCAGGCTCTATCTCTACATCTGCAGGCTCATTCCTGAGCACCAGCTATCACCCTTCTTCTTCTGCCTGTGAGACACACAATGACAGAGAAGAACTGGAGCCTGCTCCATGGAACTCTCCAGTGAGAGCTGCAGAAAAGGAACAATGTAGAGATGATAAGCAAGATGCTTCAGCAGCCGTGATGACGTCAAAGAGCAGCAGATAGAGAAAAGAGAAAGATAGCTGTGGGGTGGATGAGGAGACAAAAGCTGCTCACTTACGTGCCTCCTCCCACCATGAAGTCTGCAAACTTCTTCAATGCTTCATCCACACCCAGTCCCAGCCATCAAACCCTTCAGTTCTCCTTGTCTGCCAACCTTGCAACTCAGCGTGGGCAGACCTGAATGCTCCCCCTCCTTGGCCAGGGGTTAGGGTAGCTGAGGAGGAAAGTTCTTGAAGCCCCTGGGAGTGGCTTTTCTACAGCAGGATCTTTCTCCAAGGGTGTGACTGGGTTTGGATAGGAAGCAGACTGGGAAGGCAGCACATGGAGGCAGCCCCCTGACTCCTGCTCTTTCTTGGTCTCCAATTATTTGAAACACTGGGTAGCCTAGGATCAGCCTGTTTTGTGGCTTCCTGAAGATTGGGTAAGTGGCTCCCAAAGGGGCCCAGAAGTAGCTTAGAAACAATAATGATAAATTAGACAGAACCTCCCCCCAAGCATTTAATTTAAGACCCCCACACTGCAGATGAGGAAACTGAGGGCCACAGGAGAAGGTGTTCCCCCGGGTAAGACCACAAAACCACTGAGTGGCTTCCGTCTGGGTTTTAACTGAAGCCTCTGGGCACCAGCAGGGCACGTAGATCTTACTGTGCTTCTCGTGTTCTTTGGCCTGTTGGTGCCCAGCACAATGCATGTGCAGAAGACTGTTATCAGCATCCTTAGGGTTCTAGCTGAGGCTCTTACCAAGCAAGAGGAGGACCTGGTGTCCCATGTTTCTGGTCTGAGAAGCTAAAGTAACTCCCTCCAGGGAATGTTCCAGAGCCCAGCAAACATCCCCAATGTTGAGGAGCTCAGGGTCTTCTGAGTCAACACTATGGCACACAGTGCCTCCTTGGCCCCAAAGACAAAGGTCATCTCTGTCCCTTATCAGTTACCAGGTTTCTGGCACCTCGAGTGCTTCTAAGCACCTCAGAGCTCTGGTCCCTACCATGGTCGGCTCCCTTCTCACATCCTTAGCTGGCAGACGAGAATTAAAACATATGTCATGATGAATGCCGGCTCAGTGTTCAGCACAAAGCTGTTTATCAAGTGTATCATGTCATCTCTGTTACTGTCATCCTCGTCATCGTGGCCTGGGGGACCTGAAGATGCATATTCTTATGGATGTTTGCATTCAGGCCTGCAGTGGCTGGTGAAGACACTCTTGATGGCACACTAATAGGCCATCCACTGTCAGGACCTGAGTCCTGAATACTTTCCCTGTGAAGATTCTTCTATTCCCATCAGGCTCTCTGTAAGCACTGATCATTTGGCAACCTGACCTATCTCAAAGACAGAACCAGAAGAAGCCAAGTGGAAATGGTGGAACGCAGTGCACTTCCTCCACTGGCCACAGTGATGATGAGGCTGATCCTGGCTGGCCCAAGACCTCTTGTTCTTTCAATGGGTGTGGTAGGCAAACCCTGATTTCAGTTTGAATAAGTGTCCCCCATAGGCCCATGTATTACAATACTTGGTCCCAGCTAGAGGCAGACCTGAGGAGGCCTGGTACGCTGGTCACATACACCCGTAGAGAGGGTGGTGGGCTACATTCATGCTGGTCCCCACCTCTCCCTGTGGTGTGACACCAGGCCAACTTGACTCATCTGCTTGGTCAGTACAAGCTTTGGAGGTGGAGACCTCTCATGCTAATTACAGACATTCCCAGACTATCAGCTGGTTTTTGATGGTGGAGGGGATGGCCAGGGCATTGCTGACTAACCATATGGGAGCTGGGGGATGGTTCTGGTGACATGAGAGACACCATTAAGTTTCCATGGCAAGGCAGAGATGGATTCCAATAGATTCAGCCTGGCTGTTGGGATGTGTGCTTGAGTTGACGTGTCTCAGCACTCATATCGGATGCGTGGTCCTTCTCAGCTTCCAATCCCTTACTACTGAGCATCCCCTGGCCCTGGTCATTCTGTCATCCAGAGTCTTTGGCCACCCATGATCATGCTATAGAAACTGAGGAGGGTATCAGATCTTGGTGTGTGTTTGTTGGAGGGTGTCTCGTCATCAGATTGCCCTGTCCTCTACTTCTGGACATACCTTGTACCTTAGGAGAAATTCTATGGAGCTGGAGCTACAGGTATCAGATCATGTTCATCACAGAAGCCCAGGAACCTTCCAGGAATGAATGGCCTCCTGTGGCTGGGGTGAGGGCAGGGGCACAGAGCAAAGGCCTGGGGTCGGTGGGGGGAAGGTTTGGCAAGATCGGCCTTCCCTGGGCACTGAATGAATGGAAGTCCTGGCGGAAACACCTGGTGGTAACGGAAATCCAGGACAACTTTTATTATCCCTGTTCACAGGTCCATTCAGCCTGCATTGGGGGCTTCCTATTTCCTTTGCTGGCACTTCACACTTATTCATAACAAGAAAAGCCATTGTGCTTCTGAGTTATGGGTCCAAGATCCCCACGGGGCAGGCATTAAACACATTGGCCCCAAGACTTATTTTTAAAATTGCATTCTCGTCTGAGTCCCTGCTTATTTTTTCCTACTCTTACAATTAAAAAAAATGTAGAAGGTTTTCTCTCAACCCTAAGAACTAACTGTGAAAAACAACTGCTCCATCCTTTCTGTCTCTTTTCATTGAAATCTTCTGGGACTCTAGGCTGGCAAGGAGCCCCTCTTAGCACCAGCTGTACATTCCAGTACTGGCCTGACTCCCACTTGGAGAGTTGGCATGAAGTTAGGGATATGGTACAATGGTTCGGTTCCCAGATATCAGAAGGAGATGTGGATTAGATCCAGAGGGTCTTCAATTCCCCAAATGCTGGGAAGTCACTGGCGTTACAGTTTCTTGTCCATATGGCCTACGGAGGGGAACTTACATTTGAAGAGGACTTGAGCATACTGGCTTTTCCTCCACAGGAAGCTAGAAGAACCCCAGGGCCAACACTGCCTCACAGACACCTTGGCCAGCACACCTTGACCATGGGAGAATTTTGCTAAGGGTCCATCAGATCTTCCCCAGTGATGCTTCTGGTTTTGATAGCTATCAACAGAACGGTACCTGCCACTCTCCACAGATGGCCAATGCCTGGAGCTGCTGAGGCTTCCATCCATGACCCAGATTCTTCTCCCTAAGGGTGCTCTGACAGCTTCCATCTCCCATTTCCCTGGCTTGGTGATAATCTTCATAATTGCTCCTCCAACAAGCTGACAGATAGTATGAGTGTCACAGCACAGAGGGCAGACAAGCACTTCATTTTTTACTTGACCTCATCATCTATTAGAGAATATTGTTCTGACGTATCAGAATGGTAAGGAAGACTACTGAGGACCCTCCCAATGGATGTCAGGACTGTACTAACAGGAAAGAAGGACATTTAATTCAAGGGCATGGGAAGCTGGGCATATTGCCATCAACACATGGGGGTTAGAAGATGGAAACTTCTGGCAGACCACCCTACAAGGACTATTGCTGAAGCTGGGTCAGGGGTGGTGTGGTGAGGAATTTGGCTATGGAGGATGGATAGACACCAACAGGAAAGAAATTGCCTATGAGCTGACCTGCTCAGATTCGGAGCAAAACTGAATTCTTCAAGGGCAGATCTGGAACCCAAGGAGGAGCTCAAGTCAGGAAATCAGGTGCCAAGGAGCCTGCCTGAAGTTCTCCCATGAGAAGCTTTTGGTCATGCTCTGCCCAAAACATGGAAACAGCTTGACAAGCAACAGCCACAGCTTTGTATTTTGGGTGACCATGGCTCTGAGGTTGATGACAGGATTTCCTTGCTAGCAGTTGAGTCTAGATCATGGCTTGGTTAGCTTCTGATTCCAAGCCCAAGATTGAAGGGCTTTAGGAAACCATGTGGTCGTCAGCCTTTGGGTCCCTGTCCTGACCCTCACTTGGGAATTAGTGACAAGAACACAGTGATTAAAACTGGTACTTCTTGCCATTTATCTTGTCTTGGCTGTGTGTCGCTGAGATCCAGGTCTCTGGGATGAGAACAGGGCTGTTTCTACTATGCTTCCTGGGATGGGTCCTCAGTGAGTACCTGAGAGGGACTGGGAGGGAAGCAGAGAGTGTGAAGCTGCACCCCTCCCCCCAGCTGCTATCAACATTCCTGTGGGAAGGGGAGGCTCTGGGGGCCTAGATCCTCAACTCCTACAGGTTTTGGAGAGCATTCTGGCCACCCTATCTTTTTAGCTCTAATCTGGAGTTTTGCTGATTTTGAATCCCTGGCCATGGAAAAGAACATTTGATAGTAACATGAAACATCGGTCAACCTCTGACCTCCATGGGTCCCAGCAAAATCTGGCTGGAGGAGAGACAGCTGAGAAAATACTGGGCTGACGACAAGCTGAGGGCTACCTGAGATGGTATGTTCCTTGTTGCTCCTCCTGCCCCCCTTTCTGTCTCCCTGTCCCTCCTCTGCCTCTTTGTCTATCTGTGTCTTTCTCTCTGTCTCTAGCTCTGTGGCCTTTTGCTCTGCAAGCAGGAAGGGGTGGGTAGAAGCCTGTACACCATGAGTGCACCATGAGTGCAGGAAAGTTTACTCTGTCCAGGGTCACACAACTGCAAAGTGACTGAGCCAAGCTCCCAGTCTATCCTCCAGCCATGCTGCCCCATGGGGACAATGCTACCCTCCCTGCTCAGTGCCACCATGGGAATGGAATGAAGGGCATATTGTGTGTCCTGGCTTTGGGAGGAGCATTTCTTAGAATGATTTGTTTCACTCCAGCTCAAGAAAAATAGCCCATCTCCTCAAATCCTCATAGTCTGTGTTGCCACAGAGAAGGCAGCTTCTAGAAAAACAAGCAGCAAAGCCATAAGCTTAAGGAAGCCCTGGAAACAGGCCTGTGGGTGCCTGGTGCCTGGTGCCTGACGTGCCAGGGCCACCACCCAGGCAATGGGCTTGAAACCTGAGTCTAAGCCTTGTCGTCTCACCAAGCACAGGTCCTCGCCTCATTCAGCATGCAGCCACTGACAGCGTACATGCTCAGACACATCCAAACCCCCTCCCTGCACACACATGTGCCCATACATGCACGTTCATACACACATACTCAAAGGCACAGGGCATGTTTGCACACACATATATGAACAAGGACATGTGCCCATGTGCACACACATGTAAATACATCCAGCATGCATGCAGGTGTGTGCATAGGCACACATATCCACATACACACATCTGGGCACAAGCAAACACTCCCAGAACACATGCAGGTACAGCTGTGTGCAATGCAGGTGTATGTGTCCATGCATGAAAATACTTAGTGTGTGTCCACTCACATGTGCACACAGACACACACACACACACACACACACACACATGCTCACACACATGCACACATGGCAAGCACTCAGAAGAAGGCTGTGCTTGTCCTTTCTGGGGGTCTGAGAGTACAACAATTCTTTAAACAGACAAACCCCAGTGCTTCACCCTGTCCCAGTCAGGTCTTCTCTCCCAAGGCACCAGACACCCACAGAGGGGACCCAGCTTCTTTCAGGTGATTTCTGTCCATGCCTCTATCATACATGCCGCTGTCCTTTTGCTCAAGCAGGAATGAGATTGTAAGTCCACGGGTTGGGACTATCCCAAGTGTGGCATCATAGTGACTAAAGAGCCACCCAAGGCACAGCTGCTCCTCCAGTGGGTGTGAGGGCTCTCCAGGCCTTGGCTCTCAGTTGCTGCCCCTTCCACTGTCCTTCCCCTTTTCTCGTGCCATTTGGCTTCCAGAGATGACCTCAGTGCACCCCAGTTCTCTGCTGTGGACTAAATAGTGCCTCACCAACCGCATATCTTCATTCTCATCCTGAACTTCAGGGTCTTTATGAAGATGGTTAAGAGAAATGAGGTCGTTAGGATGAGTTCCGAAACAATCTGACCAGTATCCTCATAGGAAGAGGAATGCAGAACACCTACAGAGGGAAGGACACACGTATAGAGAGAAGAACACATGTATGTACAGAGGGAAGGACATACATACATACAGAAGGACAACATGAGGAACAGGAGGAAGACTGCCATCTCCTATGCTAGGAGAGATGGTTCCAAAGGAACCATGCCTGATTGATGGTCCAGCTCAGATGTTTCACCTCAGCATAGATTCCCACCTCACCCAGGACTGGGACCACAAACAGACAAGTTTCTGGTTCAAGCCTGGAGTCTGTGGCATTTTTTCTGGTGGCCTGGTCCGACAGCCCACCCTGTGTACAGATGACTCAGGGCGTGCCATGGGAAGAAGTGAGCCTGCAGGGGTTTCCCAGTGTGGTGATGGACATGCTATGAGTTTGCAACCCTCCTGAAGACAGGGCTGTCACCCACCCCGCACCCTGCAGTGGCCCCCAAAGGGCGACAACACATCAGGCTTTGCCATCTGCTCATTTACATTCCACAGAAAGAGGAAACATGAATGACAGAAAGGGTGTTAAAGTGTCTGCAGAGTGAAGGGATGGCGGTTGCTGTGAGAGGTGGAGTCTAGAGCCCCTGAGAACCTTCTGCCCTACATGGGGTGGCTCTGGCGGGCAAGTGAGCCATCATGCTAGCCAGAAAGACTCAGGGATATGGTGTGTGAGGGTAGATGGAGGTGGATGAACACCTCTAGGTGTTAATAGAGAAAAATAGCTCTGGAGGGAGGGTTGTGGCTAGGGGGTCAGAATCTTTGTCAAGCTTTTGGATTTTCTGAACTAGATCTAGGGATGCAGGGAGAAGAGGTGGGGGATGTGACAGGCTGGTTGAGGAAAGGCCTGGCTCTGAATATGCAGGGATAGAAAGGATGAGTGAGAGGGAGAGGGAAGGGAGCCAGGCAGTCTTGTGAGCCCAGGGCCTCCACAGGGAATGGTCTTGATCTCTGTGCTTCTTGCTCCACCTGTAGCTTGCTCAGAGGGTCCCAGATGAGCAGCTGGCTTCAGGGTGAATGAGCCACAGGGGAAGGCTTGATCCAAGGGAACATCCAGGCTCCTGATCCTGGCTCTCTAGGCAGCCTGAAGAGCTCTCAGGGTAGACCTCAGCATCCTGGTCTTCTGTGTCTGGCCTCCAAGATACCTTCCGGTTGGTGGGAGTTCACTGCTCCCTTGGGAAGCATCTATTCAACATAAACTAATAGCTTCTACCCGGCTCCCAGTCCTGTCTCTTAGTTTCTAAGAACCTCAGTTATTTGTCTTTCTCTAGGCCTGCCCCCCTTACCCACTCATCTGCTCTTGCTCTCCAGTTACCTTCCAGACTTCCATACTAGCAGCCCCTAGTATGGAACCCCTCCCACAGGCCTCCACTTTCCTTTGGAAACCTGTATATGACGTGGGGGCTACGGAGTGCCAGGCCTCCTCTAGCACTATCCCAGCCTGACACTCTGCCCACCTGCTTCTGTGCCCTTCTGGATCTCAGTGGTCTGCCTTTCAGTGTCTGAACCCATGATATCCAAATGCTTCTATCTCAGGCCTTCCCAGAGCCTGGTCCCACCGTCCCCAGTCAATTCCGGAAAGAAGGGGCTCTGTGGAAGGGAGCCCCCATTTCCCCTCCTCTTCTTCCAAGAGTTAACAGGCCGGATAGGAAGCTGGCTCCCGGAAAGGGGAAGGATATCTTGCCTTTTATCCGGGTTACAATGCTGAAAGTGAGCCAGTTGGGGGCAGGGCTAGAAGCCAAAACCCAACCTCCCCCCAAATAAAATTATGAATGGGCCAGCTCCACAACAATATGGGACCCGTGGTGGAGGAGGGAACCTCCAGCCTGTTGACAAATGGCAAGGTCAGGCCCCCTGTCCCTTGTAAACAAATACTTACAATGCCCGCTTTCCTCCGGAGAGGCTGCTCCTCTCCAGGGCTGTCCCCTGGGTCTCAGCCTCCCCTGTCCCTCATCCTTGAGCAGTCCGTCCTGCACACCCACTGTGGCTTGCTTCCTCAGGGAAAGGCCGGTTCTTTGTGAGCCCACACTTCCTCCCCCTGTGGGAACCACTCCTGAGCCCAGGGACATCTGCCTTAAGGCATCTTTCTCAGGGGCCTAAGGTGGGAAAGAGGAGGGGGTGGGGCTGCAGGGAGGGGGGGCTGTGACCTGGATCTGTGATTGTCATCACGACCCGGGGGAGAACAATGAGGGGACCCTCAGCTCCCCTTGCTGGGACTTTCCTCTCCCACCACCTCCTTTGTGTGCTCCGGGGAGGGCAGGGGATTTCTTCTTTTGCTTGCTTACTTTGCTTTCCCCTTAAAAAAAAAAATATTGTTCAGCAACTGCTGAACCCCTCTCCCAATTTTGACTTCCCTGGTCCAAGAGTCCGGAGGGGTTGTGTACCAACAGAAAGGGGCCAGGTAGGAGGAGGGTGATGGGATTTAGGAGAGGCTTTCTGAGTTCTCCATGAAGGAATGTTCTGGAGGGGGATCCTTGCATGCTGGGGTTTGTGAATCCCTGAACTCTGTGGCAAGTGTCTGGGGCAGTAAGTGAGCAAACCCAATATGGCAGGTACCAGTGGCTACTAGAGGGGTGGGAAAACCAGGACCAGGAGCTCTGTCAGGAGGGAAAGCTAGAGTGGCTGGAACATTCAGTGACTTCCGGCTCCTTCCCTGCATGCCAGTGAATGGAAAAGAAAGAAAAAGGAAAAGGACCATGACTGCTCCTAGGTGTGGCGGAGAAGAAGGTTTATTGTAGATAAAAGGGAGAGCTTAGCCAGAGTCAGTGATATCTGGGGAGAGTCCAGAGCAGACCTGACCCTGAGCAGTGCCAGGGAGGGGAGAGGGAACCAGGTGTAGCAGCCAGGAGGTCCAAGGTACAAAGAGAGCAGATAACCAAAAGGGTTGTATTATTTAGGGGAAAGCAGCCCAGCCCCCTGAGCTGGAGAGTTTAGGGTAGAGGGCCAGGAGGGCTCTGTGACAGGTAGGGGCTGAGGGATGCTGGGAGAACCTGGCAGCGAGGCCTGCTTTGATATGTTCAACAGGCTTCTCAGCCATTTGTTTCAGTGTTTGAAACCTAACATTCAGGAAATGAGTTCAAGGAATCACTACAATGTCCCTAGCAGACACTGTCCTCCATGCCCGGTCCGTGGCCAGAACAGATGCTTCGGAACATCGAGGAAGCCCCAAGAAGACTCTTCTAGTGAGGCCCACTTCTAAGCACCAAAGTGAAGGTGGGGAGACCTGCTTCAGTAACTAGGGAAGGATTCAGAAAGACTCCCCGATTCATCCTTGCCAAGGAAGCCCATTTTAACCCACGCTGGAGCCCTCTGCTCCTACTGACCAGGCCCCACAGGAATCCCCAAGTCCTGCAGCCCTGGGAAGGCCTCTGTTGATGTGGACAGCCATGCTCCGCAGCACTGAGGTGCCTGGAAGCTAAACAGCAGCTTAAGACCCAGTGCTAGGCAGCCACTCCGCAAGATGATTGGAAAGTGCCTTCTAAATCAGGATGTGAAACCACCAAGCAGCCCAGTACCAGATCTTAAACATCTACACCAGGGGATGAAAAGCAGCTCGTGAGAGTGTGCATTTATGCACTTGTGACTTTATTTGTAATAGCCCCAAACTACAAGCAGCCCGGATGGCCTTTAACACATCTTGGCTAAGCAGCCTGTGGTTTAGTGAGACCTCGGGTGCCACTTGCTGATAAAACCACACAGAGCTATACTCCTCAAGATGTAAACTTGGGAGGGTCCATATGTGGTTGCTACTGTCACCTTCAGGACCTACCCCTGATGTTATAGTAAGGGAAGCTGTGGAAAGTAATTCCTACCCCCTCTGGTGTACCATTTTACAGATTTCTATGGTTTCATAGTTCAAAATAAAAGGTAACAATCAAAACTCCAAACATAGAGGTCTGGGGAGATAAATTCCTTGGGCCACAAATGTGAGGGCCTGACTACAACCCCCCAAATCCATGTGGAGAAAAAAAAAAAGCTAGCTCTGGTAGTGTGTGCTTTTAATCAACCCTGGAACCAAGATGGTAGAGATGGCTTATTAACCAGCCAAGCTGGCCTGATCCCAAACTATAGGCCAAGGAGGAGACCCTGTCTCAAAAAAAAAAAAAAAAAAAGGTGTGTGTGGGGAGGCACCTGAGGACCACCACCAGAGGTTGCCTATGGTCTCTGCGCATGTGCACACACACACAGACACACACGTGTGTGTCTGTGTGTGTGTGTGTGTGTGTATGTGTGTGTGTGTGTGTGTGCTTCCCTGCCCCCAAACTCTAAGCACAATATTCTGGGTCCCTCCACACACATGAGAAGCCAAGGCCTAGCCCAGCCAGCCACTGTTGAAGCCAGCTGAAGATAGAAAAACATAAGCCAAAGCTACCAGCTCCCCGTGACCTAGAAACACAAGAACACCTCCAGGGCAAAGGGAGCCCTCGAGTGTGACAGCCAGTCGCCGAGGCGTGAATTCTAGGTGCTGCAGTGAAGTGGCCTTAGGTTTTGTATCTCTGCTCTGAGCAGAATGGTTTCCCGCATCTCTTCAGACCAGGAGAGGCCTCTCCAGAGACAGGGAGGGGTGGGACAGGCTGGTTTCTCACAGGCTCTGTCCTCTGGGCTCTGCGGCTACACACTGACGAAACCCTGATAAGCTGTGCTTCCGTGGAGCTGGTGTGGACCGTGCAGGCTGCTAGAGACTGTGGCAAATCCACTCCCCCCATTTGTCTCTCGGAATTGGCCTGGATATACAGACAACTAAAACCTATGATTCTCCTGGGAAGCTGGTGGAGACGCTCTGTATGGCTTGGCAAGGGGATCACAAGGTTTGTTTTTTGATGCCAGCCATCACTCAGCCACCATCCTGGGGATCTCTGGGTCACATGGTAGTTCAGTTTTTGTCTTTGTTTGTTTGTTTGTTTGCTTGTTTGTTTTCAGATCTGTGATTCAAACCCAGGACCTCATACATGTTAAGCAAGCACCCTGCCTGAGAGCCACAGCCACAGCCACAGCCACTCAATCTCATTTCGGAGGAACCTCCGTTCTGTTTTCTACAGTTGTCAAACTAGTCCACACTCCTCTCCCGCGTGGACTTGATCTGTATTTCCCTGGTGACTAGTGGCGCTGAGCTTTCTCAAATGCTCCTTGGCTGTTTTTCTATCTTCTTGGGGAGTGACTATCAGATCCTCTGTGCTCACCTTAAAACTCAGGTTGTCTTTTTGCTATTGGGTTGTTCGTTCTTTGAATACTTGGATAATGGTAGCGTTACCTGTGTACGTGACAAAATCTGCATTCGCCTGGGCAGGGGGTCTCGGTGAGAGAGTCTCTGGATTAGGGTGGCCTGTGGCCATGCCTCCAAGGGATGTTATTAGTTGGGCAGAATGGAATGGGAAGTTCTCAGTGAATGTGAGTGGCATCGTAAAGGAGATACTCTAAGGGAAGGACCAAGAGTTTCTCATGACCAATGGCTCCTACACTGCCCTTTCCTACAAGATGTAAGGAGTTGTTGAATCTTGGTTGTTAAGCCTTACTGAGGTAGGCAGAGCATCCTAAGGACCTAAAAAAAATTCTCTTGAAGCATTTCTCAATACCTTGTCTATCTGTTATTTGAAAGGGTGATGGTTACTCAACTGCCCTTTTGGTTAGTACAGAGCATGCCAGGGGTGTCATGGTGAGGGCCACAGGTCTCAGCTCAGGACCAAACAGGGAGGGGTTCCCATCCTCAAGAACACTAGGCCAGTGGAGGTCAGAGCAGACTAGAAGGCACCGCTCCATCTCCTCAGCCCTGCTCTTCCCCGTCGTTCATACCCTGGGCTCGGCTTCAGCATTGCCTGTGAGAAGTCATCCCTTTGTGGGACAAGGTGCTCCAGCACAAGAAAAAGAGGGTGGGAGTGCATGAGTGCATCTTAAAACCAAGGTTTCCATCCCAGGGCGAGCAAGCTGGAAGGGCTCAGGGAGAGGGCCCGGGTGTCCAACTGCTTCCTGTGCCTCTTGACCTTCAGCTATGAGGCATGACCTTTACAGCTTGTTGAGCACAGATGGCTTCTAAAGGATATCCTCCAGGACAGTGCTCCAAGCCCTCGCTTTTCAGGACCTCCTAAGCATGCTCTCAAGCAAGAAGACACTGCCAAACAGGGACAAGAGCAAGGCCTTTAAGGCGGACCCGGGGGAAAAGGCAGAGGCAATTCTGGCTTTTCCTAATAAGGAAAAGATCTTAGTAGGAATAGCTGTGGTCTGAGAACCCATTACTTGAAGGTGACAGACACTGGCTAACTGAATCGACACCCTTCCCTCCTGCCTTCCCTCACCTCATACCTATGTTCGTGCACATGCGCCCACAGGCAAAGCTACCCTCTTCTCTGAAGTACTCTGTGTAGTCTATACAGACATGGAATGGAAACTGTTTCTGGGGATGTGTATGTGGCAGAAACCCCAATACCATATGCTCAAGGGAAGGCTCCTATGTTCTCATGCCGAATAGGAGGTAGGGAAAGGCAGGCAGCTGGGGAAACTGGAGGAAATCCTGATTCCAAAATGGAGAGCAGGGTTGATTACCTGTGCCTGAAGAGCAAAGGGGTTCTGTCTGGGTAAGTCCTGGAAGCTACATCAGAATTCCCATCCCAAGTCCCAGGACCCAGAACACTTGACATAGTGGTTCCCTCGCAGCATTCCAAAGGCCGAAGGAGCCAAAGTCAAGGCCCAAGCAAGCTACTTAGCAATACCCACCTAAAATCAAAACAACAAACAAAAAACATCTCCAACAAGACAAAACAAAACCCCCTAAAATCCGCAGTTAGTGACTGCCACCTAGTGGTAGTGAGCAGAGCAGCAGGACCACACACCTAAAGATCCTGCGTCCTTCCTTGCTGCCTCTGCAGCAGCAGCCTTGCTTGTGTGCGGAGGCCTTGTGTTCTCCATGCTGGAGTTACAGTGAGCCTGACCCTAGAGTTCCTCTCAGAGACATGCGCCTTTGAGGATCTTGGGTGCCTAGAGGTTAGTGAGATACTCCATCTCACTGCCAAAAGTCTGGGGCCAGGCTGCCCTTGACCTCTCTGTCTTGCAGAAAAGGAAATTGTGGCCCAGAGACTTACTGAGAGGGAGCTTCTGGCTGTGAACCTGCTGTTTCCTCACTCCGGCATGCTAGCTGTTAGATCTTTAGTGATCTGAGACACTCCAAATGAATACAGGCTTGAGGTCAAGTTGATTTGAAAAGGCGAGATGCTGGTGTTGGTCCATTCAGCCCATGGCTTCTACATCCAGAGGCAGCCTCGCTCTGATAGCAGAGAGAAACCTCTGCTTTAATGATGACAGCCGGGACACAGTTCAGCTGGGTAAGCCGGACATTTGTTGAGCGGGGCCAGCACTGGCTGGCTTGTGGGCTTCAGCTGTGGCTAACCCAAAGCTGCAAGCAATCACCAAGAACAGAATAGGACCTCCTATCTCCTCATTCACTTTAAGGCTGTGTCTGTTGCTGCTTGGGTACTCAGAGACCTGTTCAAGGTCTCAGAATTGGGAGGAATAGACTGCCTGTTTTGAACCACTCTGCCATCTAGTGGCAACTTTAGACATGACAGCCCCACCAGGCCAGTCTTGGCACAGCAGCTTGATGCTTGCTTGCATCCTCACCTAGTCTGTCCTTGAGTTTCTCTGTCACTAAACGAGGAGCTGCCCTGCCCAGGCCCAGCCTTTCTCCTGCGCCGTTTCTATCTGTCATAGGCAGTGACACTTCTGTGCTGCATCTGTCCTCCCCAGGAGCACGGAGGGCATGCATTCTGCTCCCCGCTTCATCCGGGTGGCTGAAACAGGCTGACGGGACTCAGCAAGTGTTTGATAGCTAACTCAGGACAATCAAACTGCCTTTTCTAGACACTTACTGTTTGGTGTAACTACAGGTAGCCTTCTGCCATCTTGTAGGCAGCTTTTCTGCTTTTATTCCCACCCAATTAAAAGAGCTCAACAAACATTTCACAGCAAATACTGCAAGGCTACCATCATTAACATCATTAACATTCCATATCCTATATGTATATATACACATACATGTGGACATATGTATATTTATGCATATACTTATACACACAGGGTCACACTTGATCTTCTCTGCCGTTATATAACAGGTTAGAAGCTGCATTTGTGCATTCCATTTTTGAGGACTCAGGGACTCAGTTCAAGATTAGCTCCTGATGACACTCTGGGGCTTCAGGCTTCCCACTGGGCAGCGGACTCATGCTTTCCTTCCTTGACACCTGAGAGTCAGCAGACCGTCACATGGACATGTTTTGGGGACAGTGACCAGGCAGTGTGGGCAGAGGGAACTGTGCAAAATGCAAAGCAGCCTATGGACTAGAGAAACACCCGTTTTCAGCCTTGTCTCTTGCTGCCTCAGTCAGCTGGTCAGCAAGGACTGGGGGGGGGGGGGGTGTGCCTTTGTGGGGGAGGGTCAGAGTGCATCTTAAACTCTCAAATTGGGACTTCTACTGCAAATTCGCTTCCAGAAGTCTCTGCTTTCACAGTCTTCCCTCTGTCCCTGGGTCTCGAGTTCCTCCTTAAGGACTCGGTCTCCTTCATGATGTTGTCTGACCTTCACGGCACTTTTTAAAAGACCCCTGTGTTGGTACGGAATATCTGACAGAGAGCAACTAAGGGAGGGTTTATTCTGGCTCACAGTTTAAGGGTATAAGTGTCACGGCAGGAAAGGCCTGGAGGAAGGAAGAGGCTAGAAGCAGCTGGTCTCTTGGCATCCACAGTGAGGAAACGGACAATGATGGATGCTGAGGCTCAGCTCACTATCCTGCCCATGTTCAGTGTAGGTCTCCCCACTTCAATTAACCTAATGTAAAAACCTCCTCACTGACCTCTCAGAGGTCTGTCTCCTAGATTATGTTAGCCCTGTCAGGCTGACAGGCCCCATCTCCAAGCACGGTCATGTAGTGAGGTCCTGGGGGGAGGGTAGGACTTTACCATAAGACCATCGAGGCATGACTGGTTTTGCCCTACCCCCAAATCAGGTGCATGGCACCTTTCTCCACTTGCCTGTCCACTCTTTGGAGAAACTGAGATCTGCCAGCCCAGAATAGAGCAAGGCCAGGTTCTGGGGGTCAGTGGCCAGGAGGGTAGAAAACTCAAGGTGCTCCATGCAAGCAGAGAAACACAGAGGTACAAAGGTCCCCACGGGACAGTGTTATTTCTGTGGATTCGCCAGCAAAATGTCAACCTGAGGACTGTCTTTGCAGGGCTGGGTTGGCCACCAGCATATCTCCACCAAATGGCAGGAAGGTCCTTTCTTCCCAGAGGACTGACTGAATGAAGCCTGGGGGTTGGGGCAGCTCAGCAGTTTTCCTCCACCCTTCCCGACCCTGGACCTTAGTGTCTTAACCAGTTGGATTAGAATTAAAGCCAACAGTATGATGTTAAAAGGATGGTGTGGTTCCCAGCTCCAGTGTCATCCAAGCTGTGGGAACTTGGCCAAGTCACTTTGTGACTTATTTTCTCATCTCATAAACAAAAGATCAGATGGTTTCTATTCTGGAAAATTTTCTAAATTCCCTTTAGTTTATGACTTAAAAAAAGTCTATGTGTGTGCCCAAGTGTATATATGTGTACCATGAGTGTGCACAAAGGGGTGAGAAGAAGGTATGGGATCCCCTGGAACTGGAGTCACAGGTGGTTATGATCAGACATGTGGGTACCGGAAACTGGACCTGAGTCTTCTGCAAAAGTGCAAGCACTCAACTGCTGAGCACTTTCTCCCAACTCCAAGGATCATGGGTAGGAAGGGTCAAATAGGAGGAGTGAAAGGGCTCAGAGTCACCATCCAAACAAATCGCTAGCTAGAAAAGGCCTCTCCCATGAGAAATTTCCTTGAACCTGGCAGGAGACTAAGAACGGCAACCAGGTTCGTTCCAGAGTGAATTGTCAACAGTACATTCCACCTTCCTATATCTGCAATTCAGCCACTGAGCCAGGGCTCCAGCCTGTCTTTGGGGTTCTCCTCTTTCTGTCTTCACCCCCTAAGCTCCTCAGTGTTGGTTCATATTTGTAGCAAGCCCCAAAGCACATTCTCCCACACCTGCCGGGATTCTGAGAATGGATCTCTTTATTCCCAGTTGGACAAGGCTCTGAGCAGCGCACAGGACAAAAGACAGGACAGGAGCCTGCTTTGAGGGAAGCCCAGTGCTGGGCATTTGGAAGACTGGCTGCGCCCTTTGTTTTTTTTCTTCTTCTTGACAGGGACCCGAAGACCCTTAATATCCAGGGGCTTCCCCTCTACCTGGGCTATTTTCTCAATCCACAGGGTGTAGTTTGCCAACTCGGTGTATATCCCTGGAGAGCCTTTTCGTCCGCAGCTCTTGCCCCAGCTGATGATGCCCACCTGGTACCACCTGGTCCCAGGCTCTGTGCTGCAGACAAGTGGTCCCCCACTGTCGCCCTGTGGGCAGAGAACACAGCTCATTAGTAAGTCCATTTTCAATTGCCGGTCGAGACAGACTATCAAAGAAATCTTGTTACCACTGACCAAGGCTATCACCCCATCCTGGCCCCTGTGGAAGAAGTGTGCTACCGATAGGAAACTTGCAGAGGCATAGGGTACAACACAAAAGGCCAGTGGCGTGCGAGATCAAAGAGAGAGGGCCTGATGAGAAAGAAACTCCAGAGAGGGCACAGAAGACAGGCAGGCAGAAGGAAAAATGACCCAGGGATGTGAGGCATGAGGGTTTTTTTTTTAAACCAGACTCTGAAAAAGGCAGAGAAGAAAAGTACACAAGGGCTGGAGAGAGGACTCAGTCAGGACCTGACTCTGCCTCCCAGAAGCTACATTAATAGGCCAGGCTGGGCATGGTGGCATTTGTTTGCAATCCCAGTGCCAGAGAGTCAGAGGCAGGTAAAAAGAGTGATAGAATCCTGTCGACTTAGTGTCCCCAGAGACCAGAAATCTTCTGTAGACTTGTCGCATGCTGACTCTCAGGTGGGCTGACAGTGCAAGGGCTACAGTGTGGACACACAGTAGAAGCCACACGAAGACTTTGAAATCTCTGCCTTGGTCCTGTGTCCATGTGCTTTTCGGAGTCTGTCCTCTCTCTCTCTCTCTCTCTCTCTCTCTCTCTCTCTCTCTCTCTCTCTCTGTGTGTGTGTGTGTGTGTGTGTGTGTGTGTGTGTGTATGTATGTATGCATATGAATGCTTCCAAGTGTACACATGGGTTCAAGTGTCTACAGAGGCCAAAGAACAACTTCAGCTCCAATTTCTTGGACATTGTGTCTACTGTTATCTACTGTTGACCTCTGCTTTGGTTTCAGCTTGCTCGCTTGTTTTCTTGTTGTTTCCGAGACAGTCTCTCTCACCAGCCTGGACTTGCCTGTCAGCCTAGTTGGCCTGCCAGCCCCAGAAGGTCTCTGCCTTCTCCATGCTGAACACAAGTGTGTGCCACCATGCCTGGCTTTTTCACATGGGTTTAGGGGGAACCGAACTCAGGTCCTCACATTTGTGTGGCAAGCGCTTTACTGACTGAGCCCTTTCCCGAGCCTGCCCTCTAGAGTGTTAATCTATTCCCAGGGGAGAAGAGACACTCTTGCAAGGGAACCGCCTAGGAGCTGCAGGTGTGTGTGTGTGGGGGGGGGCTGCTACGCCCTCATTACCTGGCAGGCATCGTAGCTCCCGTTATCGTATGACGCACACAGCATGTTTTTGGTAAGCTTTGGAAACACCTTAGAGCATTCCTTCCAATCTATAACATTCATGGGTACCTTCATCAGGTCGGTTTTCATAGATGTTTTGTCATCTGGCACAGAGAGAAAGCACATTGGGCAGGCAGATAATGAAGCATGGTTGCGGGCTGGAGACAGCTTCATACCCTCCCACACAGGCCTAGAAGACTCTCCCCTTCATGATGCCCACAGACCCAGACTGCACAGCCTTCAGATAGCCCGTCGCCCGAGCTATCGTCCCCCGAGCTTCTCTGACCAACCCCACCTCACGCACGGGCTCCTCTCATTCTGAACCTTGGTCCTCTTCCTTGCTGACTCCGCCAGGCTCCAGGATTTGACTTCCCCAGAAAACACAGGAGTGAGACTTCCACAGCAACTCCCATAACTATTGCTTATTATGTGATTATGATTATACCACAGCCCTCCACTCCTAGCACCACTGGAAACCCATCTGTACCATGGTAAATATATAATATACATATGTAATATATATTATATACACTCCTTTTAGATTTAAACTTGAAAAAAATATGTGTATGCATCTGTGTGTGCACAGGCACATGAGAGTGGGCATAAGATCCCCTGGAGCTGGACTAACAGGCAGTTGAGAACCTCTCAACACAGGTGCTGGGAACGGAACTCGGATGCTCTGCAAGAGCAGTGTGTAGTTTTGGAGGCTGTGGGATCTTTAGTGGGCGGGGGCTAGCTGGTGGAAGTAGGTTTCTAGGAGCAGGCCGTTGAAGGGGAGTCTTGGTTTCTGGTCCCCTCCTGTTCTCTGCTCCCTGGCCTACTGGAGTGTGGGGAGTCTCTGGCCCACGTTACCACCCCTGGGATCAGAGCTGCTATACCATGCCTTTCCCAATACGGTGGACCAAGATCCCTGAAACTGTGAGCCAAAACAGAACAAAACAACAACAAAAACCCAAACAACAACAATAAAATCTTTCTTCCCATATGTTTCTGGGAGATATTTTACTCCTTCGAGAGAACAATTAGTACAAAGGATGAAAGGGAGAAGTAGCTTGGCCTACAGTAGCAAGAGTTTGCCTGGATTCCTCAACTCTAATCACAGAAGTTCATCATCACGTTCCTTACAGAGTGCTTGGACCTTGCAGGTCACCATCTGCCTCCTTCACCACCTCTACGTCTTGTCTGGAAGCCAACAGCCATGCTCTACCTGTGTCCCTCTGCTAGCTACTGAGAGAAGCCAAATTCTGTGTGAGCTCAGCTCATACAAGGCATCTTCACGGGCCCGAGGCTTGGCTGTGTGGTTCCTATCCGTCTCCTATCAATCGCTCTGCTTCGGCAGGGGTGCAGGGGCGTTCTTTGGGGACAGTGCAGCAGGAATTTACTCATACCTTCTGCTCCACGTCTGCTTCCTATTCCGACCAAGTAACAGCCTAACCTTGTAAGTGAGAACAAATTCACTTCTGAGTGTGCTTCAGTATCATCAGAAGCACAGCCTGGGTTTGGGCAGCATGAAAGCCTATAGGAACCAGGTAGGAGACAGTACTGGGTGAAAACTAAGACTAGAACAGAGAGGCCTTTAAACAACTATGGTGGTTGAAACTCCATTTAACACACAGACACAGCTGCTCCGTGTCTGGCTTACCGCACCCGGGCATCGGCTCAGAGCTCTCGTCTCACCCGAAGCATCCCTCTGGAACCCAGAAGAGGCTGAACGGAGGTTCCCAAGAACCCAGCGTGTGGAGATTTCCTCCCACCGAAAGCCGTTCCGCCACTCTTTCTCTGTTTCATGTCTTTCCTCACCATTTCCCTAGATCCTGTATCTCTTGCCCCAGGAGTTTCCATGAGGCCGTGGGCAATCACATACCTGAGTTGGTCATGCCCCATCCTGCCACCCAGCATTCATGCCATCTGGAAGGGGCGGGCTGGAGAGGCATGCAGATGGGCACTATCAGGTCACTGAACTGGATGGGCTTGGCCAGCAGCAACAAGGCAATGTCATTGTCCATGCTGTGTCTTTGAAAGTCTTTGTGCCGAATTATGTGGGAGACCCGCATTCTCATGGGTGAAGTAGTTAAGTCATTGGTTCCCACTATCACTGTCAGTTCTGTTGGGCTGGTGGCACAGAACCAGAGGGAGGGAAGAAGGAGAAAGGAAGCCTGAGTGAACAGAAGCCAATGGGTCTAAAAATTAAACCCAACATAGTTCTAAAGGCTTTCGAACTTGTCCTACTGGGGCAGTTGCTCAGAAGGTTTAAAGACCACATCATCTATGTTTCTTGTTGTTGGGGGTCAAACATTTGACAAGAAAATAAGTGAGGGAAAGCTTCCTTGGGCTCAGTTGAAGATCTAGTTCATCACAGCAGAGAAGGCACAGTATTGGGGGGGTTAAGGCTGCATGCCCACATCTGTGTAGACCAGGTGCAAATCGAGACTATGGCTGGAAGCTGGCTGAGTTATCAATGTCTACCATCTCATGATATACTTCTTCCATTTAGAGCCAACCACTGAAAGGTCCACAGCCTCCCAAAGCAGCACCCACAAGCTGGAGCCCAGCATGCGAGACAACCTGTGTTGTCACATTCGGACTCTAACAGAGGGCAGGGAGTAGACCTGTGTCTGGAGGGTGCCCAGGCCTGAATGGGACGCTAGTGCTGAACAGACAGAAGTAGGCTTCAGTTCTGCGCTCTCTGAAGAGCACTCTTGTGCTGGCTAGCTTTATGTCACCTTGACACAAGCTAAAATCATCTGGGAGGAGGGAACCTCAACTGAGAAAGTGCCTTCATAAGACTGAGCTGTGGGCAAGCCTGTGGGGCATTTTCTTAATTAGGGATTGTGGGGGAGGGTCAAACCCATTGTGGGTGATGCCATCCCTGATGGTCCTGGGCTCTATAAGAAAACAGACTGAGCAAGCCATGAGGAGCTAACCCATAAGCAGCTCCCTTCCATGGCCTCTGTACCAGCTCCTGCCTCCAGGATCCTGCTCTGTCTTCCTTCAGTGATGGATTATGATTTGGAAGTGTAAGCCAAATAAAGCCTTTTCCTCCCCAAGTTGCTTTTGGTTGTGGTGTTTAACCACAGCAACAGTAACCCTAACCAAACACCCGCAGAGGAGCTCTTGGCAGACCAAAACAACTGTCAGAGAGGCAAGGTAGCGTTACACACAGCAGCAGTCACTGTTCGTGTCATTAGATCTACCAACCATCTTGAAACGAGGACCAGAGTTTCATCTGGAGCCTCTACTGGCCACACAAAGATTTCCAGAAAAGAAAAAGAATCTGTCAGGAAAGATGGTCATAGGATTCTTAATTATCTTAACCAGGTCTCAAGAGCAGGAGCTACAGCGGTCTTGGCTTTGTCAGGATGAGTCCCTCACACTTGTGGGTCTGCAGATAGTACCATGACATCAAACATGCTTGGCAAACACTCTACCGCTGTGCCACATTCCATCCCACTTTATATTGTATCTTTTTATTTATTTTGAGACAGGATCTCAATTGCCCAAGCTGGCCTCAAATGTGTGCTCCTCTGGCTTCAGGTTCCTAGTAGCTGGCTATGCCTCCCCTTCCTGCAGGTCTCTGAACTTTCTGAAGGAGGTGAAGCTAAAAGCCAGAATTTCCTTCCTGCCTTTGTCTACTGGACATGAACTTGGGCAAGCCATATACATTCATCAGACCTCGGTTTCCCTATTTACAAAATGATTTCTTTTACCTCTTTCCAAAGGTCATTGTAGAGTCAAATGAATTAGTATATAAGCAAATTCCTAGCAAAGCATGAGTAATTGTCAGCCAATGCTAGGTGCCCACTGGTAGCCTAGGACAAAGAAATCTCTATAAGAAGCCAAGAAGGAGGGTGACAGATAGCCAAGGAGGCCTGGTGTGAAGTAGAACTTCCTCCAAGGAGCCGTTGAGAGGCAAAGGGGCAAGCGTTGGGCTGCATCAGCTGCAGGTCCTGAAGGGGACAGCGGTGACCTCAGGCACCGTCTCAGGCCAGTTGCATTAGAGTCTGCAGACTGGAGGGAAGGAGGGACTCACTCCTGTCTATCTAAGGGGGAACCACATGAGGATCCCTCTCACAGCCTGGTGTGACCGAGTACACACCACCCCCCAGACAACCCGGGCCCTCAATACTTACGACACCTCCTCAGAGTAAAAGCAGTGGGCCACCGTGAGGATCCACCACTTGCTGAGAACGGAGCCGCCGCAGAAATGATGGCTGTTCTCCTGAATGCTCACCTGCCATGGAAACTCACCCACCTCAGCCTCCTGCCCGCCTATGATCCTGGAGTGGCGAGTTCGGCTATCATACAGGGGTCTCACGCCGCACTCTGCAGAAATGGAGAACAGAGCTTCAGTCAACGTCTGGCAGGTCAGGCCGGGTCTAGGATGGGAGGAGATGTCCCTGGGTGTACTGTGAGGCCAGGACACCAGGGCTTCGGCTGCTGTGATAGGGAAGAGCCCCTGGCTCTGGGTGTGGGCTGAAGGTGTTGGCTCTGCCCTCATCACCCTGCACGGCTCCTCAGGCTGGCAGCTCTGCCAAGCCTATCTCTACCCACTGAACCCGGAAGGAAATGTGTTCAAAAGCCAACTCCGGTGTGGTGGGCAGAGCATTGACCACCAGAGGTATACACCAGGTCTAGTAACTGTGTCGTAGCCAGGCCAGTGATGACACCGTCACAAAAGACAAGGTGGACAATATCTAAGGGACAGCACACAGGTTTGTCTTTTGACCTTGACACACATGTTCATACACATGTGCATTGCCCCAAACATGTGCACACGCAAACACACACACACACACACACACACACACACACACACACACACACACACCCTGGGATCCCTATGTTGTACTGCTACAGATCAGTGAGAAGAAACTAGTGTGGCTTAAGCCCCTTAGGCTGTGCTGATGCGAAGAAATGCACAAGACCTGCCCGGAGTCATGGAAAGGGTCAGAACCCACTAGAAGCCTTTACTACTGTCACCTGGTCCGAGTAGAGCAGCTGTGTCACCGGGCAGCTGGGGGCAAAGACTGCAGCTGCTGGGCTGTGAAAGCTGAGACTTAGCAGCACATGTCATGAGCCTTAGGCTGTCCATAATAGCATATCTTCTTCGGGCCTTTTGGTCTTCAAATTCTTTTTGTTCACCAAACATACTCCCAGGGCTTACCATACATCTACACTGTAGTGACATCCAGACACGGGCTATACAGCCTGATCAGTGGCCTGACCGAACCCAAGCCCGGGCACCTGTACCTGGAATGTTCTCGCCTGGACTGCCTGCTTTCTCTCTTTGTTTAGGCTTCCCCCCTATGAGTCACTTCTTCAGTGAAGCCTCCTCCAACCTGGCCCCCGCCCTGGCCATTCCTCATTGTCTAGGCAGCCTTAGGTGTCTCCATCGCATTACAGTGACATCAGCTCATTTCGGAGTGCTCCCGTCTGCTGCTGACCCCGGAATGCCAGCTCCAGGTGGAGAGAGAGGCATGCTTGTCTTGCTGATGTGTCCTAAGGATGGGACCATGTCTGTCATTGAGAGGCACTCAACAACCAGAAGATTCTACGCTAGGGCCATCTTATGGGGAAAATCTGCATACTGGAAGATGTCCCCTGCAGTGGGGGGTCTTGACAGCAGCAAATGGAAGACAAGCTGGTGTCATGGCATCTAAGCCCTGAACTATTTCTCAGCCATGAAAATGAGGCTCGGGGGCATTTCTAATGGTACAGGGATGGGGGGGGATTCTCATGATATAAACTTGAATGAAAAGATCAGGATAAAAATCAGATTTAAACTTGAGGGGCAGAGGCAGGAGAATCTCTGAGTTCGAGGCCGGGCTGGTCTAAAGAGTGAGTTCTAGGACAGCCAGGGATACAGAAAGAAACCAAACAAAAATCAGACTGGAGGATTAAATAAGATGGCTCAGTGGGTAAAGCCATTGCTGCTAAGCCTGGCCATCTGAGTTTCACCTCAGGGGAACTAAATGGCATAAGGGGGCAATTGACTCCCACAAGCTGTTCTCTCACCTCTACCTGTGTGCTGTGAGGTGCACACACCCACTCTCACACTCACAGACACTCTCTCACACACACATACACACACTCACACACATTTACACACTCACAAACATACACACTCACACACACTTAAACACACAGTACATTAAAATATAACTTAAAAAAACATATTTGAGACTTGTGTGATTTGTCTTGCTAAAAAGTGGATATACAAGTGTGGGAGAAAATATATGGAGATGACCACAGAGAGAGGCTTGGCTGAGTGGTGAGTGTCTGCTCCAGGGCCCTCTCTGATTCAAGTGACAGAGCTTGCAAAGGGCATAGGTTCTAGGCAGACAGCAGAGGCTGAATCCTAGCTTGTGCTTGCCTTATCCAATGACTGGAGGGAACATGACTTGCCCTCACTTATCTCCTCTCTTTTTATTCCTCAAATGGGCATCAAGCACTCCACCCCAGTAGGCTGGCTTGTGGATCAAATATGATGATGAAGCATCCCTCAAAGTGCTTGGCACAGAGCAAAATCCTCAAGCCCCCGTTGTTTCAGGACTTCTCAGATCCCCATGGGACTTGGCAGACAAATCCCGCTGTCTACATCCTTGGTCCTGAGAACACCCCACAATGACAGTGTGGAAGCAGCCAGGACACAAAGCGGGGAGGCAACGTCAGCGGCTCCCACAGTGAGGAGTCATTTGAGCAACTTGGAGCCTCTTCCTACTGGACCCCAGAGGGACCAGTCCTGCCAATGGTGCCCCTATGCCTTACTCCATGGGGGTGGCTCCAGGCTACTCTGAAGGCCAGGGAGACAGCCTGGCTCTGCTCAGAGGCAATGTGAAGGATGCCGGAAGGTGGTCTCTGTGTTGCTCAGACTGCTGCAAGTCAGGACATGCTGTGTCCCTGTTGAGTGGCTTTGGGCTAACTTCCCCTGAAGCTATAAAATAAACCTGGGTTTTACAAGAGGAGAATGGGTCTGTGACTTCTGACTGTGCATGTGATATGACCAACAGCCCACGCTCCTCCCACCCATGATGGATTCTAAGTTTGAACTGTGAGCCAGAATAAATCCCTTCTCCTTTAACTTGCTTTTGTCACAGCAACAGTATGAAGAAGCAGAAGAAGAAGAAAAAGAAGAAGAAGAAGAAGAAGAAGAAGAAGAAGAAGAAGAAGAAGAAGAAGAAGAAGAAGAAGAAGAAGAACCACATTAAGTCACTTGGCTACTTCCTGGCCCAAGCTCTGGGCACTTTCTTCTTCATTGCTATTGGTGAGGTAGAAGTTTAGTTTTCCAAGCCAAAACTCCAGGGTTAGATAGGTAGCCCCTAAGAGGGATTGGTAAGGGGTATGTGCTCTCGGAGGTGAGCTTCAGGTGGCCTGTTAGCTAACTCATGGGTCATGTTCTCTGTCTTCTTGGTCCTTAATGCTCACCACATATTGACAGGACGAAGGGAGGCGAGGAGAGCAGGTGTCCTGGCTGGCCCTGCTAGGGTCAGCAGCTCTGGCCAGAGGGAGAGGAGTCCACGTACCAACACTTGCTTCCAGGGTGTGGGCAACAAGCAGAAGAATGGAGGGCAGGATCATGGCCCTGGCTGTGTTGTGTGCTGGAGGCTAGGAGGCTGGGCTGTGTGAATGGTGCCAGCTGGCGGCTCAGACTCCTTAAGTTGGCCAGGCTACCGATGTCATAATGACTGTGTTGAGAACTCACCTGAAGTCATGAAGACTCTTAAGTCATTTTCTTTCTGTGATGGCTCACCCAGGACTTCATCCTTGAAGACTTTTCCTTGGAACTTCCCCTACATCGAGCCCAACTCCCATCCTTATTACCCAGCCCTCTCTGGACGCTTGGTTTTTGGTCCTGTTGTAACCGATTATTCTTAAGGTTCACGAGCTTCCCTTTTGGGAGGCCTATCACATTGGGGCATACCTGTGAAAGAAAAGTGAGGCCTGCAAACTGGCTGCCAGAGCGGGTCAGAGATTAGCATTTCTGAGACAGTGTTCTTGTAGAATAAGTAGATACCAGATTTTCAGCCTCTCTGGCATGTAAATAGTCATTGATGGGCTGCCTAGCCCACATTATAGAAGTCAATCTAATAAACCCAATTTTTTTTTTTTTTTTTGGTTTTTTGAGACAGGGTTTCTCTGTGTAGTCTTGACTGTCCTGGACTCACTTTGTAGACCAGGCTGGCCTCAAATTCACAGAGATTCGCCTGCCCTGAATGCTGGGAAGACTGGCTTGTGCTTCCACAGTCCAATTTTTGAAACATACGTGTTCATTCTATTGGTTATATTTCTCTGGGGAATCCTGAAATACATACTCCATATGACCACACCATGGGAGGTCTTCATTAGCTCTTCCTGTCCAAAAGGATGGAAAAAGAAATGGTGGAAGCACAGCCATGGGACACAGCTGCTTGGGTTCCATAACGTACAGTCTCAATAGACCACGGCTTCTTGTCATGACCCCTTATGGAGGGTCACGTAACCATGTGGGAGCCTGAAAACCTGAGCAACAGTGAATGAAAATAAAAGAGGTGTTTCTGGCAGAGCTTGCTGTGTGTCATCTTGTGACTTGATCGTGTCTGTGGTTTTGAACACACCACATGTATGCTTCCCGTTATGGTGTGCCGTGTTTCACAGTATGTCAACAGGCACTGCCTCAAACTCAGATTCAAGACTACTGCATGTCGCACACTGTGGTGTTTTTACTGCACATACAATTTTCTGCTCTTGCAGAAACAGTTTCATGGTGGGGAAACAGAGAGCTTTAATATTTCCTACCATCGTTCCTCTGCATGTAAGTATCAAATTTAGATTTCTTTGGTTGTGTTGGACTAGAGTATTTGATTATTAAAAGTTGCTGTTTAAGATATTGAGTTTTAAAAATCGTTCAGTGAATTTTGGCCTGGGATCAGGACAGACTCTCCAACGACTTCTGAAAAAAAACAAAAACAAAAACAAACAAACAAAAAAACCCATCCTGTCATTTTGAACTACATGTCTATATGATGTTGTATTGATCAACTTTGAAAAACATTGAAGATGTTCTGTCAAATGTTAACCCAAGATTTTTTTTTTTTTTTTTTTTTTTTTTTAGAAACAGAGTCTTGCTGTGTAGCCCTGTCTGTCCTGAAACTTATCATGTACACCAGACTGGCCTCAAACTCACAGATATCCATCTGCCTCTGCCTCTGCCTCCTGAGAAAAGGGACTAAAGATAGGTACCACCACATCTGACAAGATTTAATTCTTTATATGAAACTAAGCAAACTTACCCATCTCTCTAGTACACAAATTTGCTTTCACCTTAAGTAAATGGTAAAATCGTGTTTATCTGTAAGAGTTGTTTTGAAACAAAATATTTATATTAATAAAGATTTGGTTTGTATATATGTTTTAAACACTTTGGTGAAATGGAGAGAAGCATGGAGGTGCGCAGGAAGACATGGTGCTGGAGAAGGAACTGAGAATTTTGTATCTTCATCCCAAGTCAGCAGAAGGGGACTGTATGTCTTACTGAGTGTAGCCTGGATGTATATAACCTCAAAGCTCACTTCTACAATGACACACTTCCTCCAACAAGGCCACACCTACTCCAACAAGGCCATACCTCCTAACAGTGCCACTTTCTATGGCCAACCATTCCAACACTTGAGTCTATGGGGACCATATCTATTCAAACCACTACATTTCACTCCCTGGCTCCCTTAGGCTTGTAGCCACAACATAATACAGAAATGCACTCACTCCAATTTCAAAAGTCCCCTGTAGTCTATCACAGTCTCAATATTGCTTAAAAGTCCAAAGCTCAAAGTTTCTTCTGAGAGCCATGCGTCTCTTAACTGTAATCCCCTGTAACAGCAAAATAAAAAAGCAGATCACATATTTCCAACATGTAATGGCATAGGTTATGCTTTACTGTTGCAAAATGGAGGAAAGGGAGCACAGTGAGGAAATACTGGTAAAAAGCAAGACCAAAAACCAACTGAGAAACCTCCCAAACTCTGCATCTCCATGTCTGAAGTCAAAATGTTCTTTAGATCTTCAACTGCTTTCAGCTTTGTTGACTGCGACTCACTCTTGGGCTGATTCCACTCCCTGTTAGCAGCTCTGTTTGGCAGGTATCCCTTGGCGCTGGCATCCCAAGGCAATCCAGGTTTCACCTTCAAAGCTTCACACAATGGCTTCTCTGGGCCTCTAGGCAGGGACACACCTGGCTTCGGTGGCTTTAGTCCCAGAGATTCCATAACCCCTTTCTTTTACCTTTGTCTCTAAAGCCAGAACCTCATGGCTGAAGCTGTCAAGCCCTGCTGTTTGTTGTGACTGAACATTGACCCCTTGTTCAATCATATCTTCATTAGCTTTTTGTTCTCGGTGGCTTCCTTCAGTGCCTAAGTTTGGATGTTCTGGAACTTGCTCTGTAGACTGACCTTGAAGTCAGAGATCTGCAGGCCTCTGTTGTCTGAGTGCTGGGATTAAATGTGTGTACCATCATGCCACTTCCTATGGCCAAGCATTTCAAACACATGAGTCTGGGGTCATACCTATTTAAACCACCATATCACCCACCTCCAAATATAGTTTCCATCATGCCCTTAAGGGACCTGGAGGTATTTCATCTCGCAGAGCTTTGGTATTAATAGCCTCCCTAGCTGGGGAGAGGATAGCTGCAGTCATGGTGGCCACATTTGCTCTGACAATGACAAGAAAGATCTATGACCTGGTCACAAGTTTAACCACTAAGTTGCATTTGGAGTCAGTGAAAGATCATAATCTCTGACTTGTCTTATCCATGGACTTAGAGGTCACCTTGATGTCTCCTGCTTTTAGGTTCAAAGTGAGGCACACCTCAGGTATGGGGTACTGATTTGCTCTGATGATTCCTCTAGGCAGTGAAGTCATTTGCTGTCATCTTTAGTGTGCAGAAAAATTCCCCAGACTACGCTGGGTTAGCCCTTCCTTGGAAGAAAAGAAACTCAGACACATTTTGAGGGCCCTGCTGCTTTTCGACAGGCAACCTCTGACTCTCTCATAGTTTTAATTAATGTTCTCAGACACTGGTGGACTTTAAATGACTTGCTCAAGACAGTACAGTCCCTCAATGATAGGACCAGGATGAAACTACTTATGGCCATTCACAGATCAACTTCCACCTTGGTAGGAGGTAAGATTTCCTTTCTCAGGCCCTTATTTATTTATGTGTTATTTATTCTGATGTAGAAATGAGGGATTTCTTGGTGTGGAAGCAGTAGAAAAGAGACCAAGCCACATATTTTGAATAAGACATTCAAAACTTTATTTGAGGCAGGAATGGGAGAAGGGCAGCTTGAGAACACAAGGGCCTGGCTCTAATGGTCCATCAGAGGCTTTTGTTTGACATTATGAGGGTGGGTTAGCTTAGTAAAAAGATACTTTTACATTCTGAAAAGGAAGCTTAGGTAACCGTTGTCCTAACCCAGGTCATAGGAGCTATCTGTAAGCAAAGCCAGTGGGAAGTTGATACATTGTTCAGCTGTGAGCTAGGCAAAGGGGTGCTAGCTGTACGGGATGGTACCTAGGGCCTGCTCAAGCATCTCTCACTTAGCAGCACCCACTGGACCCTGAACAGTCTGAAGGTTTAGGGAGGATTCCAACCAGAAAATAACCATTCTCCCTTTGTGGCCTTATGTGGTGTTTTACAACAAAGCCAAGAGAGGTCAGCACTGAGGCTGAAGGAAATTCTGATGTTAAGAATAAACAGTTGAAGGCCAAGAGTTTATTTGCCCTTTGTCCCCTGTGGTGCTCCCCACCATTTCAACTCCGACAACTTAGTAAGTACCTAATAAGTGCCAGGCAACATTCCAAGAACAGTGCATGTAAGAGAAAAAGGAAAGAAAGAAAAGACCCATACCCTCACCTGAGTTACAATCTAACAAGGGGGACAAAATGGTAAGACCGAGGATGTGGACTGTGTTGGCTATCCGCTGGGGATGAGGGAAAACAGAGCAGGCAAAGCATGTAGAGGGAGAGGCTTGGACAAGGAGTGGTGTGATGGCTTCTACTATCCAAATGACAGGATCTGAAGTCACCGATGAGGTCGCCTTTGAGAGACTATCTAGAATAAGTTAGCTGAGGTATGAAAAGCCGCATCAGCTATGGGTGGTGCCATTTCTCAGGCTAGAATCCTAGACTGAATACAACGAAGCAAGAAAACTGAGCACCAGGGTAGCCGGATTTTTTTTTTTTTTTTTTTTTTTACTACTTTGTGGGTTTCTTCCACCCCATAAATTCTTCCCTTTTAACCCCCTAACACTAGATAGGAGAGAGACTTTCTATGTCAGAAAAAGAATTACCACATAGTCGAAAAGGCAATTAATCACAGAAACAGATGAATTCTAAATACAACAGGCTACATGTGTTTTCATTAAAACTGAACATTTCTTACCTATGTATCCATTACGTAAGTTCATAGTGAGTTCAGAACGATGAAGGTTGAAAAGGCCTAAAGGTTAACAGGGTCCAAGAGCTACAAGAATATATGTCTTTTCAATTAGGACTGACCTTCCTACACATTTTCCAGTCTCTTAGTTTTTAGTGAGTTCAGGACAATAATTTTATCTGCCTTTCATTCCAAACTACAAATTAAACTTATATTTAATTTGTATATTATGTATATTGTGCCATAAGCTGAAAAGGTATAAGAAATTACAGCAAAACAGTTTGTATGTTTTGACATTGAGGTCTGTACATAATTTAGACATTTCTTGGTAGTCTCATTATATTTTGGGTTCATGGGAAGTTTAAACCAACTTGCCTATACTTACGGTGCATACCAGAATGTGCGGTGCCATAGTGAAAGTTTATCTGAAGCCACAAATCTCTCAAGCCTGTCTCCTAGTGAGGCATCTGGAGGTTCATAAAAGTATTTACTGAAGCTGTAAACTTTTAAAACTGTTTGAATCAAATCAGAAATTCCATTCTCAGGAATTAATTCATCTGAACCTCAGTGCATCTTCATAAGGGTCCCATAGGAAGTTTGTTCAATCAGAGCAGGTAAATACCCAGAAACTAACAGTTCACACCATGCCAGATTTTTGAGAGATGCAGAAGCACATGAAGAAGGGGTGTCAGAGACTGGAAACAATTCTGGGGGTGCAACCTGGTACAGACCTTGCAAAATACTGGATTACCTTCCAGAAAGCTCACGTGCCTACTGAACGTCCCCAATTCAATAGCTCTTGGCAAGAGTCCATATCAGAGACAGCCCTAGCAACCCTTACTAGGGAAGCCACATGAAGCCCGAGCTGCCCATAAGCTACATCTGTGTAGGAGGCCTACGTCCAGTCCATGCATGGTCCTTGGTTTTGTGCTTCATTGTCCCTCTGGGCCCTGGATGGACGCTGATGGTCTTCTTGTGGAGCCCCTGTTCCCTCCAGTTCCTTCTATCCTTCTCTCAAGTTTTCCACAAGACTCCCTGTGCTTTGCCCAGTGTTTGGCTGTGAGTTTCAGCATCTGTAGGACACTTGCTCAGTAATATTCATAACAGCTTTATTTGTAATAGCTAGAATCTGGAAACAACCTAGATGTCCCTCAATTGAAGAATGGATTAAAAAAAAAATACTGTGGTGCATTTACACAACAGAATACTACTCAGCTATTAAAAACAAGGAAACCATAAAATTTACAGGCAAATTGATGGAACTAGAAAAGATCATCCTGAGTGAGGTCACCCAGACCCAGAGAGACACACATGGTATGTACTCACTTATAAGCAAATATTAACACACAACAATGCACAGACCCCAAGAAGATAAGTAACAAGGAGGACCCAAGGAAGAATGCTTAAATCTCACTCAGAAGGGAAATAGAATAGACAGTGGAACAGGGTAGGAGATGGAACTCAGGGGGAAATGAGGGTGGAGATCAGACCTGGGGAGAGCAGGGGCAGGAAGACAGAGGACCAACAGAAAAAAGTAACAGTGGGAGGGGCCATCTGTGACAAGCTGGACACCTATGACAGGGTGAGCTTCTGAGAGGACATGGGGGGAACTCTAGCTGAGACTCCTAGTAACAGGGGTCACCCTCTAACTAGACAGGCCTCCTAGTGGAGGGAGGGGAACACCAACCTACCCACAAAAACTTCAACCCAAAATGTACCCTGCCTTACAAGATGTGCAGGGATAAAGATAAAGCAGAGATTGAGGGAATGTTCAACCAATGCCTGGCCCAACCTGAGACCTGACCCACGGGAGAGAGTCAACCCCTGACACTATTAATGATACTCTGCCATGTTTGCAGATAGGAGCCTAGCACAGCTGTCCTCTAAGAGGCTGCACCCAACCGACTGAAACAGATGCTGAGACTCACATTTCTGTGTTTGTTTGTTTGTTTGTTTGTTTGTTTGTTTGTTTGTTTTTTAAAGAAACCAAAGTTACAAAATTCTCACTACGTACCAACATTCATCCCTCTCTGCTTCCCGATTGTGGAGGCAATGAGTCCAGCTGCCCCAAGTTGCTAATACAATGATTTCCCCACCACAAGGGACTGTACCCTCAAACTGTGAGTCAAAAAAAAAAGTTTTTTGTTTAAGTTGCATTTGTAAGGGCATCTTTTCACAGCAAGAGAGCGAGTAATAATCTAGGCAGGTCTCTTTGACCTTGAGGAAGGAGAGAGGCTTTTCGATGACTTGGGAACTGTGTCCATACCACTGTTTCTGAAGTAGGGACTTCATTCCTTTCGTCAAGGGGCGCTCCTTCACTGGTGACAGGATTGTTGATGAATACGAGTGTATAAAGCAGTGTTTTCCAGTAAGACAGGGGGAGCATCCTGGACCAGCTTACTTTGTCAGTTTGAAGTTAGGGAAAGCTAACATCTTAAAATGCTGGTGAGAAGGATGAAGATGTGGAGGGAGCAGTGACAGATGATGAACAGGGGAGAGATGAACTGAGGTGATGGGAGGAGGGAGAGATTCAGAACTCACCTAACACCATCCCCAGACAATCCTCTCTCCTCCACTTCTCACCCAACACCACCTCGGGAACTCCTCTGCTTCCCTAAAATCTCCAGCCTCCTTTCTGGCTCTGCCTCCTGTTACTAATCATCAAGGCAGACAGGGTACTGCCTCTCAGTCCTCCCTCGTCCCTGGCATCACCTTCATCCTACGACCTCACAGGTGGACCCTTTCCCAGACTATCTGTTACCCCCTGAACTTCCAGTCTACACTGGTTCCAGGCTAGGCTATGGAATCAGGGTCTGTGGAGCGAGTGGCCGTGGCACCTCACTAGCTGTTGTTGTTTCTCAACAGTCCCACAATCTCTTTCTGACCCCAGGCCACTAACATCTCTGCTCTGGCTTCATTCACGACCCACCCCCAAATAACATCCACGTTTCGATATCATATCCAGAGTTCTCTCTCTCTCTCTCCTCTGTGTATGCACTTGTGTATGTATATGTGTGTGAGAGAGAGAGAGAGAGAGAGAGAGAGAGTGTGTGTGTGTGTGTGTGTGTGTGTGTGTGTGTGTGGTACATGTGAATGTGCAGGTGTGTGTGGAGGCTAGTGGACAAAGCTGCCAAACCTGGGTGTCATTCCTCAGGCTTTATTCATATATATATATGAATATATATATGAATATATATATATATGTGTGTGTGTGTGTGTATTCATTTTATGTGTAAGAGCATTTTGTCTGCATGCATGTATGTGTACCATGTGGTTCACAGTGCTCTGTCAGAGGTCGGAAGGCGGCATAGGATGCCCTGGAACTGGAGTTACAGACACTGTGAGCCTCCTTGTGGATGCTGAGTGTTGAACCCAGGTCCTCTGCAAGAGCATCAAGTGCTCTTGATGAGTCCTGTATCCAGGTCCCACCCCTGACCCTGCATATTTCTTTAAATATAGGGTCTCTCTCACTGTCCTGGCCAGGCTAGGCTGACTAGCCTGTAAGCTCCAAGGATCTACCTCTCTCTGTCTCTCTAGGGCTGGAAGTACAAGCATGTGCCACCATACCCACCCCCGTATGTTAATAAAACACAGGCTCTAGAGATTGAACTCAAGCCCATGCACTTGCAGGCCAAGCACTCTGCTGCCTGACCTACCTCTGCCACTATCCCAGAGTGATCATTGAATGGAAATGGTACAGTGCCCCCACTATGATTCTTCTTCTCCAACCAACCCATGATACAGCTGAACTTTTCTATCAAGGCACACAGAACTTTTGAGACCTAATTTCAGAGCACATAAAAATCTTACCCAGAGAACCAAGCTCTTTACTGCCAGAAGTCGCAGTAGAACAAATGGTATCTCAAAGTGCTCAGAGTCAGGGGCAGGGCCAGAGCACATAGTCATATGATGGTCAGCAGAAAGCATCACGACTGTCCCTTAGCCACTACGCAAAGGGACCGATAACCAGAAAGGACTGGAAGTGGGACTTGGCTTCGTCAGGCTGTACCTGCTCCTCCTCTCTAACTCCAGCCCTTACTGTGACGTCACCAGGCCAGGCTCTGCCATGCATTTGTGATGCCCAACTGTGGCAGCTGCTGGTGCTGGTGCCCAGCAAGGCGGGCAGGACGGTCAAGGCGGGCAACGCTGGGCTGGAATGACAACACGATGCTCCAACTTTTAATTGCCCTACTCATGGCATCCAAGGGACATGCCCAGGACCACCAAGGTTAGTGTCAGGCCAGCCCAGAATAAAAGGTGGGGGAAAGCCTGCCACCTCATCCCTGGATGCCCTGGAACAGAGGGGGAGCTCCAGAAGGGTGCAGAATCAGAGGTTTTTAACCCAAATCCAGAGAACATAAAATCTCACCCAGAGACCCAAAGCTCTTTACTGCCAGGGTGGCAGTAGGTGGAGTTTGGCTTATGAAACGAGGAGACCATAACCAAATAATCAGTGCAGGCGTACTGGGCTGGATGAAATTGCTCTCTACTGCGAACCTCTGAGGATCAGGGCCCAGATTCTAGAAGCACAGCAGACTTGTGGCAAGATCAATAACTGGCTATGTTGTTCTCACTCCACTCCCTCTCTGTAAACGAACAGAGGATCTTTCTAGGCCCAGACCCTGAAAGAGGCAGCAGAAAGGTGTGGGGTAAAATAAAAATGTCTTCAATTTAGAAAACATTGGGCTACATGGCTGTAAGAAGTCAGTTCATGTAATATTTGCTCTGCGGTCCTGGAATACACCCCATCAGGAAAGTTCTGTGGGTAGACCAGATGTGCAAATGTTTGCTACTCTTCCCACAGAATTACAGCAGGTGTCCCCCACAAAAGGATGCCAAATTTTATTATGGTTCACAAAGTGGCTTTGCTGTATTGCATCTTCACTATCTCTCTCTCTCTCTCTTTCCCTCTCGTGTGTGTGTGTGTGTGTGCGCGCGCGCGCGCGCACATGTACGTGTGTACTCTTTTTTCTCAGTCACTCACAGCTATTTACAATTTTATCAAGCAACAGCATTAACCGGTAAATTCTGTTGCTTTTCACACCATTGCTCTTCCAACACCCTTTAAGAAACATATAGTATGTTTTTATGATTCTGTGGCAGGTCCATTTTTGTTAATTTGCATTTCCCTGCGCTGGCCATTTTCAGTTTGGAAGTATTCTCTCAGATCTGTCCTGTGGGCCCTCTCATTCAGTTTTCTTCAGATGCCACCTGATCTTAGCTGGGAAGGTTCTGGGAATGCAGAGTGAGGATTTCTCTGGGCCCTTTGCATACCAATGGCTCCTTGCTTTCTCTCTCAAAATCAGTTCTGTGTGGCCACAGACCTGCCTTCCCAAACTCATCATGGTTGCCGTTCCGGGAGCTGCTTGAAGTCCAGAATGGTGAGTTCCCGTGGCAAGTGAGTATCCAGATGCTTGGGAAACACCTGTGTGGAGGCGCCATCATCCATCAGTGGTGGGTTCTGACAGCAGCACATTGCTTCCCAAGAACCCTGTAAGTGTCTGGGGCATCACCTTCATTTACACTGCATCTAGTACACATGCGGTCTGGGACAGTCACTCGTTGGTTGGTATATGAAGCTTTTGAAGTCATAGGCTCTGTGCCCAGTGGCTTTGGACTGAAGTTTGTTCCTATCTAGTTGTCCCTCTTGGCTTAGTCAACTGTATCTAAAGTTCTCTGCTTCTTGTAGTGTTGAAAAAAAAAAAAACAGTGTAGGCTTCCTTTTTCCTGTCCACCACCTGTATATAAAGACACTGCATTAGATTCATTCATTCATTGTGCATTCATTGAGCAACTACTGGGTACTTTTTCAAGTGCTAGGGATGTAGCAGTCGATAAGATAGCCAAGGTTCCTGTCACCAAGTTGTTCACATCTTCTTTTCTCAGTGGGTACATTAAACTTCTGTTGGTCAGAGCTTCCCCTGAGCTGATGGTTCACTCACTCAGAGATCCACCTAGGTCTGGGCCCTGATTCTGACCTTCCTGGCCTCTCTAGGCTCCCACAGCATACCCACTCTGCTATACTATTTAGTGGTAAGATCTACTGCCTGTAAATGTGCAGATGTAACGTGCCTCCCCAACCATTATCAGCTGTGGTGCTCTTGTATTCATTCCTCAGGTTAGAAGTTGTAGCAGTAAACATCACTGTGGTCATGGGAGCCAAGACTTTCAGCGACATCAACTTGGAGAGAAAACAAGTGCAGAAGATCATTGTCCACAAAGATTATAAGCCACCCCTCTTTGACAGTGACCTCTGCCTACTCCTGCTTGCCACGCCAGTCCAATTCAATAAGGTCAAAATTCCTGTCTGCCTGCCACACAAGGAGAGCTCCTGGGACCGGTGCTGGATGGCAGAGTGGGCATCTACTCATGGCCATGGTATGCACCTGGCCTTCATGCCAGTATGAAGCTCACATGTAGGCTGACTTCTGCTGAGCAAAATGATGGTTTAGGTGGGGGGAACTCAGTTTTGAATCTGAGGCATCATCCATAGTCTTCTTTTTATCACCTTCTCCCATCCACAGAGTAAGAGCAATGCCTCCCTCGCCTAAGCCATGTAGATAAGATGGATGAAATCACGTAGACAAAGTCCCCTGTAAACACACGGGGCAGAACCTGAGAACAATGGTCATCTTTATGGATTCCGTAAAAAAAAAAGTTCATCTCACTCTTCTGTTAGCTTCACACATAGTCCACCATTTGCTGATATAGGCATCATTTGGTGGTGTCCCTGGAGCAGTGGGCACCGTGACTCCACTCCTTTTCCTGCAGAGAACCGGGCTGGTCACCCATGGAAGGCTCCTGGGTCGGGTTGAGGGGAGAATGTACAGAAAGAAAGCCACGGTTTCCTTTAGCACTGTGGTTATCTCCCCTTCCTCAAGACGGCATATCCAGATGTGTCCTCTCTTCCAAGTGTTTCCATTTGGCTTGCCAAAGACAAGCTGTGGGCCACTGTTACCAAAGCACTTTGGCTGCTCCAAACTTCAACACAAGGACAAAAGACAGCTTTGGAGAAAAGTTGGGGCCACAAATTAATGTGTCTATAGTGTAAGGGACTGGATTGCTTCTGGAGAGAGCCTCGGTCCTCTAGGCAGAAGGACTACTTGTTGGGATACCTAGATGACACAGGGTGGGGTCTTGCACTACAAAGGAACCCGTGAATCATCAGAATTCCGCTCTGATGTGTATAGGCCTGTCACTGTCAATGGCCAATGCATGCTCATCCTCAGGCTAGCTTCCCTACTTTGCTAGGCTCGACTAAAGTCTTAAACATGCACCTGAAGAAGCTGAGGGTGGTTCAGATTAAGTGGAGAGCATGCGCCAAGAGGGTGAGTCAACTCTCCAGGAACATGCTCTGTGCCTGGAAGGAGGCAAGCACCAACGGCCAGTGCCAGGTACTCAGCCCCTCCCTTCTCCCCACCCCCACTCCCTTATGTTCCCAGAAGTCCAGGAGGGAGGCCCTTGCTCACACCACTAGCCACCTCTTCATATCCTCTTGCTGAGTAGCTCCAGCGGCTTCTCACACATAGCACTTCTTGCATTTCTTATTTTCAGGGTGACAGCGGGGCACCCATGGTCTGCGCTAACTTCTCGACTCGGAGGCTCTTTCAAGTGGGTGTCTTCAGCTGGGGCGTAACCTCGGGCTTCAGAGGAAGGCCCGGTGTGTTTGTGTCTGTGGCTCGGTTTATCCCATGGATCCTGGAGGAGACACAAAAGGAGGGCAGATCTCTCACTCTCTCAAAAGCCTCCAAAAGCTCCTTGGCTTGCGTTCCACGTTACACCATATTGCTAAGCTTGGGGTCTCAAATACTGGTTCTGTCATGTTTGCTGGGGGATAAATCAAATTGCTAAGCTCTGACCCTTTTCCTGTTTGCCCAGTCTGTTCTCACCCATCCTCACACACAGGCATCTGATGAATGCTGACCGTTGGTCTCTCCATCATTTGAGTGAGCCACAGATTTAGTTCCTCAACTCCATGCTGAAAGAGGTGCCGTCGGTGTTGGGGGTACGTTACCCAGAGCAAAACATCATATCCCCTCAAAGCAGGGTCGGGAGGGTGTGATTCGGGAAATCTTTGAAAATGTCCCATGGGACGTCACCCTATCCTTCCCTGTCTGTGAAGGAGGCTGCACATACATTGTGAGTCTTTCCCCACTCTGTCATTCCGACTTGCTTCTTTCTTTCTTGAAACTCATGCCCAGCCATCCACCAGCCTTGGTTCTGTCAGTCCAGCACCTAACCTAGGCCTGGACCCAGGGAGCTCCTAACCCTAGGCTGCCCGCAGATGCCTCCCAAGTCCCGCACATGCGCGAAGACCTCTCTGTATGTAGCAGGTGGGGTCAGAGATGTCTGGTCCGATTTGAAGCTAAAAGTGGGAGATTATAACTCAGGACTTGGAGACCACACCTTTCCTTCTCTTTCTTAACTTAGTAAAGCAAAATACTTCCTGATAACACATTGTTCCAGAAGCATTGAGGTCTACCTACCTCTCCTTCCACGTGGAGCCTGAGTCTATCCGGTGACCAAAGGCACCCATCATGTGTGAGAGTGGATGGAATGAATCCAAGGACAGCATGCTCTTCCTTTAGAGATGACTAACAGTCACACAAAGGGTAAGGGTTTGAACTTAGAAAACCACAAGGCCGTAAGACCCGTGCTAAACCATGCATCCAGGGACGAATGGTGCTTACATCTCTAGGTATTTCCTAGGTCAGGTCTAAATGGAATAGATTTAAAGGAGGCAACCAATTATACAGACATAGGGGTTTATTTTTCTCATTCATTCATCTGGATACTTTGTGAATGGTATGCATAGTAAGAACACAGAAAAATACAAAGATATGGAAGGCTCATGTCTTCAAATGTGTATGCTAAGTCTAAATTCATGTATTGTACATCACGTCACAGGGTCTTCTCAGTACTTGATTTCATTATACAAACATGTATATGTACACACACATATGTATATATGTGTGTGTGCTTCATTCTATCTTATATTGTCCATCCATTTTTTAATAACTGTGGGGAATGGGTAGTCTAACATCTGTTGAAGGGGCACTGGACCATGACAGGGATCATATGGTACTTTATAACTTACACTAAGAGCTATGTCCCAGTTTGTGGTCTAGTACACACTCATATAAACACCTTGAACTAACAATTCACAAAGCAATACACACACACACACCCCGCCACCAATTCTGGGTAAGCAAGAACTAGATACACATGACCAAGGCAAACTGCAGCTATATCTTCATAGATACGTCTTCTGAAGGTTGGGGTGCTCCTTTGTGGTTACACATCTTTGAAGTGGCAGTTAGGGTGTGTCCTCATAAGGAACCAGGGTGCCAGGGCACTTTCCCAGTTGCCACATGTGTACACTAAGGAAAGATATGTGACCTCAAAAAGCCTTAGCTTTGCTATGTCATTTTCATTGTGGTTAACCCCCTATGGACATTTCAAGAGGATCATGAGGGGAGAAAAGTACCCTAAAAGGGAGATTTGGTCCACCATAATTTCAGAGGGAGAAAGGGTCACCATAGCTCATGAATGTACCAAGCACCTCTACATATTCATATTCACAATGAAGAACTCACTATGCTATACCCTGCTCTGGAACAGCCCACTCCAATTTATCCTTGCTATGACAAATAAATTTGTTTTAAATCATTTGTGCCTCCTGACTGAATTCTTTCCTTTGAGAAGACAGGAACTCGGAAATTCCACCCACAGCAGTAAATTATCCCAGCTCACTAACTAGCATCAAGATCTAAGGGTGGGGTGTGTAATGGGAATCACTATTTGGGAGAACTTGATGGCAGTAAATCCTACCCTTCACACCACGTCTAAGGAAGCTTCTGAAGCTTAATCTCCCAGGACTGGGAGTCCATCTCTGGGTTCTCAGATCAACCCACTGTCTGGCATTCTTCTCGGGTTTGTTAGAGAAAACAAAAGAGAATGCTGATGGAGTAAGGTGGGCCATAGAAAATATTTGGCCAATCATTTCAGAAATGCCTGCGAATAAAAGGTTAAGGGAGAGCAGAGTCCATAAGACAAGGAAATGAAAACTCTGATAATCAAAAGCAGTCAGTCTGATATATATATATAATAGATAAGACTCTTTGGGGACCAGCTGTAGAAGCTTTTCTGGATCTTTGATTATAACTACATTAAAAATTTTAAATTCCAAGATGTTGGGGGGGGTTGCTGTTTTGGGTTGTTTTGTTTTCTGTTGGCTTTTTTTTTTTTTAACTTTACATTGAATTCAGCAATTACAACCCTGTGGTTATCTCTTCCATCAGAGCATCCTATTGCAAAAGCCACTTGGTTCCCTTTCCTAGTAACTGAGCTCAAGAATGACAGGTGATAAATTGACTAGCACGGCCAGCCAAAGACTCCCACATTCCTTTTCTCACTAGCAATGAGGTCATTCTTGCCTTCAAACAAGTCAGGCCAAAAACATACCTAAGAGTCCCATTTTTTTCCTCAATTTTTTTTTATTTTTTGGTATTCACTTTACATTCTTGTTGTAGCCCCATTCCTCCTCCCTTTCCCATCCCACCCTTCCTCCCTCCTCTCTCCCCTCCCCTTTTAGGGGAGCTCCCTTTCCCAACCAGCCCATCTCATCAAGTTGCATCAGGACTGAGCATGTCCTCTTCCCCTGTGGCCTGGCAAGGCAGTCCTGCCAGGGGGAAATGATCAAAGAAATGGTAAGTGAGTCTGTGTCCAATGCAGTCCCCACTTCCCTTAGTAGAGGACCCATATGAGGCCTAAGCTGCCCATCTTTGTAGAGGTTGTAGGTCCAGTTCACACAATGTCCTTGGTTGGTACTTCAGTCTCAGCAAACTTCAACCTTGGTTAGTTGGCTCTGTTGGTCTTCTTGTGGAGCTCCTGTCACCTCCAGGTTGTTTTCTCTTTCCTCCCACTTTTCCACAAGACTCCCTACCCATCACCCAATGTTCAGCATCTGTTTTGAGGTGCTGCTGGGTAGTGACTCTCAGAGGACAACTCTGTCAGGCTTCTGTCTGCAAGTTTAACAGAGAATCATTCATAGTCAGGGGTTGGCATTCTTTGATAGGGTGGTCCTCAGGTTGAGCCAGACATTGGTTAGGCATTCCCTCAATCTTTTCTCTATTTTTATCCCTGCATATCTTGTAGGCAGGGTAAATTTTGGGTCAAAGTTTTTGTGGGTGGGTTGGTGTTCCCCTCCCTCTGCTAGGGGAATAGTCTAGTTAGTGGGTATCCTCAGTTTCTGTGGTCTCTGCTACTAGGAGTCTCTGCTTGAGTCCCCCTCATATCCTCCAAGGAGCCTACCTTGACTTAGGTCTCCAGCTTATCACAGAGATACCCCCAACCTCTCACCCTTGCTCTCCGCAGGTCTGATCTCCACCCTCTTATCTCTCTGTGCTTCCTCTCCTAATTTGTTCCTCTCTCTTCATCCACTACCTCTGTCTATTCTAGCTCCCCTTCTGAGTGAGATTTAAGCATCCTCCCTTGGATCCTCTATGTTACTTATCTTCTTTGAGTCTGTGCCTTGTAGCCTGTTTACCCTATACTATATGGCTATAAGCTACTTATAAGTGAGTGTATATGTTTGTCTTTCTGAGTTCTGGGTGACCTCACTCAGGATGATCTTTTCTAGTTCCATCCATTTGTCTGCAAATTTCATGATTTGTCTTTAATAGCTGAGTATTATTCCATTGTGTGAATGTGCCGCAGTTTCTTTACCCATTCTTCAGTTGAGGGATATCTAAGTTGTTTCCAGATTCTGGATATTGTGAATAAAGCTCCTATGAATGTAGTTGAGCAAGTGCCCTTGTTGTATGGTAGAGCTTCTTTTGGGTATACACCCAGGAATGGTATACAGCCAGGTCTTGAGGTAAAGCTACTACTAATTTTCTGAGAAAGCACCAGATTGATTTCCAAAAAGGTTGTACAAGTTTACACTCCCAGTAGCAATGGAGGAGTGTTCCCCTTTCTCCACACCCTTGCCAGCATGTGCTGTAGCTTGAGAATTTGATCTTAGCCATTCTGACTGGTGTGAGATGGAATATGAGTCATTTTGATTTGCATTTTCCTGATGACTCAGGAAGTGGCATTTTCTAGAATTTTCAGTGGCAAATTCTGTATTGGTTAGAAATGTGTCAAGGAGCAGAAAGCGCCCCATGGACCTCAGGCAGAAAGGGATGTAGGGCATGGAAGTGAAGACTTGGGACACATTGAAAGGCTGCATGCAGAGGTCAGGAGAAGGGGTAGTGGCTCCCTGCTTGAGCTTGGCCAATTACAGAAAGTCAGAAGAACACGCTCCTAATGCTCTCCTAATTGTCCTCAGTAATGGGGAGGATTGATAGGAGGCCTGGCAGGGATCCTGGACTGGGTAAGTAGAGAAGGGGCTGAGCAACAGCATGCATTCATCACTCTTTGTTCAAAACTGTAGATGACAATGACCAACTCTTGCTGCTGTGATTTCCATGATAGTTTGTACCCTTAAACTAGGATCCAGAACAAACACTTTCTCCTTTAAATTGCTTTTGTTAGTATTGTATCGCAGAAACAGGAAAGGAGACTAAGGCCTGTCCAACCTTCTGCCTCCTCATAAAAGCATCCTGGGCATCTGAGAAATATAGCTTGTATGTGCCCAGTGGCTAGTATCTCTGAGCTGGCATGGCAGAGAGTTAAGATGCAGTCTCTGGTGTGGGGACTGACTATCTGGCAAAAAGTTGCCAGGAGGGGTGAAGCTAACCGTCCTAAGTCCCGATCACAGTGCACTGCGTCTGATGATGCCTAAGCACAGGTAGCATGTTGTCCTTCCTAGTCCTGGAATCAGCATGGCACATGTCAGTCAAGTCACCCTCACAAGAAGGTTCTGGAAGATGCTGGCCCTTTACTTCCCCCGTTTCTCCCAGGCCTCCCACTCTAGGTCTGTTTGCAGCTCTTGCCTGGGTCTGAGGAGGCTGCCTCCTAAGGCTTGAGTCACCAGATGCTGTTAGATCCCTCTTCAGAAAGAACTGGCAGGAGGAGAAAGTGAGAGGGCCAAGGGGTTTGTCTTTCTTGTCCCCTTCCCATTTAGGTCACAGGGCTGCCCCTGGCCAGTTCCCTCTGATTTCACCCCTGTGGCTTTCCCTGGGTCTAGGAAGGAATGAGTCTTTCTCCCATGGCTGACTGCTTTGGCTAGTCTGTTTAATTGCTACGATGTTCATGATGTTCATGCCAACATCAAAATGTCTCTGTTCAGGTTTTCACAGTTGGAATTCCAGCTCCACCCTTTTAACCCAGGGCTTTGCCAATTTCAGAATTATCAACCTCAATTCCACCTCGGGGATTCAGATAGTTGTGAGAGGCCCAAGAGACAGTTAGTTACTGAACCCTCAGACTAGGTCCACCTTCCTTAGCTATTGGGGCACTTCTATCTCTATCATCAGGTGGGTTCCTGATGGAAATATGGGCACTTTCTCACCTCTCACCCCAATCCTAAAGTCTCCAGATAAGGAACAGAACTTCTGTAGCATTGCACGCGGTGATCCAACTGGTCTCACATGAGAAAGAATCAGGACAGAGCTGAAATCCAAAAGGGAAAAAGGCAGGGCTGAGATCCACAGGGAGCAATGTCTGTTTCCTAATCTGTCTCCTGCCCCAAATAGCTCTGCTCTCCTCCCCCCACTTGCGTTGATGTGTTTCCTGCCTGAGCAGCAGATGCCACCAAGACTCAAACTGGGTCATGGAAAATGGTGATAGGCTTGACACAAGCCCACAGGCCATGTCCTCTTCTGACCTGACTCCCCAGGTTTTTGGCCTGGGGTTCAGAGCACAGACAGCACAAGGACACTTGCTCTCGAAAGCCACAGCGCAGAGTCCTCTGTGCAGCCAGAGACTGGGTGGGATCTGGTATATAAATAGGGACAAGAGCCTTCTGAGACTACAGCCCTTTGTCCCTTCCTGACCCTCTTTGTTATGGGTGTCTATGGCTCTGCTTGCTGGGAAAGCTTTGGGGCTTCCTTCCAGCTGAACGATAGGGCTCCAGCAGAGTAGCCGAGAGTATAATGTAAAATATGGCCTTGAAACCTGGACTTGCACCTGACTTCAAATCCCAGCTCGCTGAGGCAAAGCAAGGTGAATGTCGGCTGGCTACATGCCCCAGCACTAACCCTTCCCTCTCTGTCTTTTTTTTTTTTTTTTTTTTTTTTTTTTTTTTGACTATCACCAGCATTGCCTGAGCAGAGCAGTATATATGTATCCTGAACAAGGTTTGTGTTCCTAACCCATTGGATCACTGGTTTGGGAGATGGAGCCACTAAGGAAGACATTTAAAGTTAAATGAGGTCAAAAGGGTGGGGCCCTGATCTACAGAATAGTGTCATGAAAATACTTTTGTAAACGTGACACAGGAACACACAGCCATACACACATACACACACACACACACACACACGTGGGCACACACACTCACTCACATGCCTACACACAGAATGAGGGTGACATAAGGAAACAGGAAGCTGCCTGGCTGGAAGCTAGAAAAAGAATTCACTGGGAACTTAGATCTTGGACTTCTAATCACTCTGAGAAACTTGCAGCAACTCTGTCCTTAACTCAGAAACTAAGCACTGAGCACCTTGGCCAATCAGCCTATGGTATCTTGTGGTGGCAGCCTTGGGGGAAGAAGACAGTATTAAAAACTCATTTCTGCTCACATGCCGGGCCTTGGAGTTCCTGCGAAGGTGCTGTCAGCAAGTGGGGTGTACTTGTTACCTTCCTCAGTAGAGAGGCTGGTTCGGCATGTTCCAGAGTGTTCACAGACCATCCTGATAGGAGAGGCCTGGTTGCTCCTGGCAATGGGAGCCCAGAGCTGGTCATATCATGGCAGCAGAGAGCTGAGGAAGCAGGCCCATGCAGTGAATGACTCAGTGGCTAAGAGCAGTGGCTGTGCGAGCTCGAGAACTTGAGTTTGAATTCTCAGCACCCACCTAATGTCTGGGCATGGCTGCATGTACCTGTGGTCCCAGATAGGGAGGCCGAGCAGGAAGATCCCGATAACTTGCTGGCCAACCTAGCCCAAACAGTAAAATTCAGGATCAGTAGGAGACTTGTCTCAATAGAATAAGGCAGAGAACAATAGAAGATGACCCAGTTCACACACATACACATGACACACGCACACACTCATGCGTGCATGCACAGAGCACAGAGTAGGCTCCAGCTATAACCTTCAGTCCCCGCCCTCAGGAGGTTTTGTTGGCTGCACAGGCTCTATGTCTATAAGATTCCATCTCACCCCAAATAGCACCAGCAGCTGTAGCGTTCACACACAAGAGCCTGTAGGGGACATTTTTCATTCAAGCCACGGTGGGATAAACCACTCCTGTTGTTTATATCGGGATCTGCTTGTGTACCAAGTGCAGTGGCATTTCAAAAGTCTGGCTTCTGAGTTGTCACTTTTATGCAGCAAGTGTACCGTTTTGAGGCTCTGAGAAGGGAAGGACAGGCACACAACTGTACAGTAAGACGTAAAACGTATTCCTCGGTCCATCCTCCTCCCGAGCTCCAGCCCCTGGCCATGGCAGGTGTTTTCTCTCTGCCCATGGTCCTGTCTTTCCAGAATGTCATACTATTGAAAACACATGGCAAGGAGCCATTTTTGTGTGTGTGTGTGTCTGACTTCATCATTGGCCTAATGCACTTGTGTTTTGGGGGTGCTGGCTGGTTCAGCAATGGTTCCTCTTCACTGCTGAGCAGTCTTATTGCTGTGTAGGTATGCCATTTTGTGTAACCAGTCTCCTAAGCATGGGCATGCAGGTTGTTACTAGGGTTTAGTAGTTATAAATAAAGCCACTACAAACGCTAGGGAGTGGTTTGGGTGTGGACATATATTTTCTTTCTTTCATTCCCTTCCTTTCTTCCTTCCTTCCTTTCTTCCTCCCTTCCTCCCTTCCTTCTTGCAGAACAGGGCCTTGAACCCAGAATTTCACATTTGCTAGGCTGGTGCTATACACTAAGCTGTGTCCTCAGCTCTACTTCCCCCCCCCCCGTATTTTGTATTTTGAAATAAGTTCTAAGGTATCCAAGCTGGCCTTGAACTCATTCTATAGTCCAGGCTGGCCTTGAACCTATGATCTTCTTGCCTCTGCCTCCTTCCCCAGGCCTGTGCCACTAGGCCTGACCCTATGATCTTTTGGTTACAATGTGAATGGTGGGGAATTGTTTGGAGGGGTATAAATGAGGAGAACACACATGTGTTCTGGAAGCCATACAGGCAGGCTGGGTAGTGTGCATGGGGATTTCTGGAAAATCTCTACAGATGGCTTACTCCATTTCCCATCCACAAGTGACCCTATCCACCCACCCCTCACCCCAGAGCCCAGGTGTTTATAAACAGTGAGAGCCCCATGGTTGTGTTATAAAGAAACAAGGAGAGGAACTTTCCCCGTCATTTCTGCCCCCTCCCCCACCTGGCAGTGAAATGCAGGAGCTGCCTGATGAATTCCAAAACACACACTTTCTTCTTAGGACAAATATCACATCCAATCGTGAACTGTGTAACCTTCCAGTCTTCCAGTCATTCTGATGCGACATTTCCAAGAATTTAAACTTATTTGTATTTGTTTATTTAGGGTGTGTGTGTGTGACTGAGCGCACATGCTGCACAGTGCGTGGGGGGGGTCATAGGATCACTTGTGGGAATTGGTTCATGCCCATAATGTGGGTCCTGGGTCCTTCGCGGCGAGTCCCTTTCTTTGCTGAGATGGCCCACTTTCAAAAGTTTTAATGAGAAATTTTAAAGCCTTAAAACACCATGGAATCTGTTCACACTTGCAGCTTCCTGGTCAACCTCCAGTAATAAAGGCTGTTTACACGCCTGTCACCTTGTGGGGCTTTCTTTGAGATTCATTTGGTGACCACAGAATAAGGGGGCCTGTTTATCCAGACCTGACCCTTATTCAGTCAGTTGGCCCCACATGATTAGTCTGACAGTAGTTTAGTCTGAGCTGAGCATAGTTGCGGCCATCTGCTATTTCCAAGCTACCAAAATGATAGTTTCGTAGTTTTCATATTCTCTACGGCTTGCTAGAGGCCTCCTCTCGCCTGGAATGCTGTGTTAGCTTCCCCGGACTGCTGAGCCTGTTTTTCACAACCGGGTAGCCTAGAAGACCAGCAAGTATTGCGTGGAGTCCTGGGGGAAGACGTCCCAACTCACAATGCCAGCAGGACCTCCCACAACTGCCAGGAAGGACTCTGTTGTAGGCTCCCCTCTAGCTCCCAGTGGTCACCCGATTGTGACAGCACAGCTCCATTTGTCACATGGGGTTCACTCTGTGTGTCTAGAGGTTCCTTTTTAATAAGGGTGCCAAGTCATGACAGACAATGGGCCGGCCCGTTCCAGCATGAACTCACTGCAGATGATTTTATACTCCGTGCCCTGAAGAGTTCCCCGAGGGGTTCTGCTTTCCGAGGCTGGGACTTGACCTGAGAATGTGCATGTGTGTTCGTGCCTGTGTGTATAAGTGTGTGTGTGTAAGTGGAGAGGCACATGTGGAGGCCGGAGGATAACCTTGGGTATCATTCCTGAGATGAATGCCATCCACTTATTTTGAAACAGAGTTTCTCATTGGCCTGGAATGAATTAGAGTAGACCAGGCTTACTGGCTAGAGAGCCCTGAAGGAGCAGCCTACCTCTCTCCCACCCCCATCACTGAGATTACAAGGGTACTATACCTGCCTTTTATTTTTATGTGGGTTCCTGGGGCTCAAACACTTGTGTGTATAAGCACTTCATGGACTCAGCTGCCTCCCCAACCTAATCATGGGAATTTTGAGGGTCACAATCCAATCTGCAGAAAATTCTTATTGCTCTTTCTCCATGCCTCTCCTAGACCCAGCTTTTTTTCTCTAGAGAACTCTGCCTCATGGTTCTTCCCACACCCAACACTGTGATCCTTGCCCTGACCCCCAGGCACACCCTTACTTAACCATGATGTTAAGGTACTCTCTTTGCTCTGTCTTTCTCCGACATGGCAATGGGGGTTCTTAGAACTCAGAGAACTATCTGCTGTTCTTCTGCCTTCATCTTCCAAGGCAGGCGTGTAGAAATGCTAGGAGACAATACAAATGAGAATCGGGTATAAGCAGGTTCCACTCAAACATCCCACGGAGGGGGTTCCCCCACCACCCCAGGCTGAGCCACCTTCCAGCTTTCCTGTTGAGCTGCTGGCCAAGGTACTGTCTTTGCAAAAGGACAGTAACAGTGAAACTGGAGCGTTTACATCATAGGCTTGGAATATTGACAGGTCCTGTGCTGGGAACACAGGCTTTAGTACAGCGGTTTTTAGCCTGTGGGTCACAACCCATTTGGGGTCAAATGACTCTTTTACGGAGGTCTCCTGAGATCACTGGAAAACACAGGTATTTACATATAGTTTATAACAGCAGCAGAATTAGAGTTATGAAGCGGCAATGAAAATAACTTTAGAGTTGGGGTCATGAGGAACTATATTGAAGGGTCAAAGCATTAGGAAGGTTGAGAACCGCTGTCTTAGTGCAGTGAGTCAGTATTCAAAGAGATGTGTCATCATCCATTTCCAGATTACAATGGGAGTCCAAGTAACTCCCCCAAGGTCCTACTGGTCCTACTGGTGACATGACCTCTCTCCCATAGAGTGTGCACTGGTATCTCTGCTGTCACTTGATTTATCTGTATCACACACCTCAGCTTCCTTCTCATTAGCAAACGCTGTGCTTTCAGCAATTGCGTCCTGCGGCTTCCATGAGCTCCACTGTGGGAGTGCCACTGTTTTTGGAGCACACCCCCCACACACACACACATACTCTACTTCCTGCCACCCTCATCATCCCACCCTCCCTATCCTCCATTTCCTGCAGGACTTGCGAGGCCACCTGCTGCTTAGAAGATGGCCAACCCAGGCCCATTGTGATCTCAGTGGTCTTCTAGACCCCGCCCTGCATCCACTTGCCTCAGCTGAAGCTCCCCCCTGGTGCTGATATGCAGCCCAAAGTGATGAAAAGATGGAGGGGTGGAAGAACAGGGCTGTTGCTGCCATTCGCCCTCCTGTTGCCCTGGGCACATAGCTCACTGGCATGTAGGTTTCTGGGGACCCTATAGCTCAGTCTCTAAGGGGTGGTAGAATCATGTGGGAGCTAGTTCCAAAGGCAAGTTCCCAGGGGTCCTGATTCTGTAGTTGGAGGGGCAGGATCTAGGGATTCTAGGTAGCAAGTCCCTAACCAAATGATCACTGAGATTCTTATAACACCTGCCCTTTAAAGTTGTTTGGAGAGAGAGCCTGGTGTGTGTGTGTGTGTGTGTGTGTGTGTGTGTGTGTGTGTGTGTGTG
>NW_026591086.1:2368974-2377929 GCF_907164565.1 Psammomys obesus
GTGTGTGTGTGTGTGTGTGTGTGTGTGTGTGTGTGTGTGTGTGTGTGATTTGCCATCTGTGTAGATACTAGAGTTTCCCAGAGTGAGTGGCCACACCAGGACAGTTTTCAGAAAAGGTAGCCAGCTATGGCCAGTGATGCCTACTGGCCACATCAGGAAGGATTAAGTCCACCATGCTGAAAAACTTCTGAAGGGTCTAATGGAAAGCCACACATTACAGCACTCAGGCAAAGTGGGATGTCAGAACCCCCAGTGATGGGATCTTGCTTGAGGTCAGGGAGTCTGTAGCTGGGGCCAATGGGTTGATCAACAAATTTCAAATCCCAGATACTGGGCGTGCAAGAAACCCCAAATTCAATCCCCCAGTATGACAACAAAATCCTCGAGTGAAACTTGTTGGTTATGTTTCTTGTACAATGGTGTCGTGGAAAAGCTGGGAGGAGCTGATGAAATTGAACAGTCAGGTAGAGCCTTCCTGTACCTGCTATTTCTGATGGTGAGGCACATTTGCAAGCACAGTGCAAAGACTCCGCACAGAGATAGAGCTTAATACATTGCAAATAGGCCAGTAAAAATTGGTTGGAGTGAGGGGAAAGAGGGCTCCGTGCAGAGATAAGAGACTTGCAGAGCCCAGATATGCTAATCTTTGTCAGAAAGTCCCAGGGATCTGCTGGTCTCCACCTCCCCAGTGGGGGAGCCCACTGCTATGCCCAGCTAAGTCTGGCCTTCATGCTTGCATGTCAAGCACTTTTACTGACCAAGCCCTCTCCCGAGCCCTGTCCTTAACAGTGATAGCGATGCCTCAATTTGAGGGTTTGAATCTAGCAAAATCGTGTCTATCCACAGTGCAGTGCATACCACTGTCAGCCACTACTCAGTTCTGCAGCTGTGAACTGCCTTGCCACGACTTCAGGCGATTCCTTCCGTTGGCTTCTGAGAGGCATCCCTCAGATGTGGTGACTCTTCTGCTGATCGCCCCTTCTCTCTCTACTCTGGCTTCCTGGTTTGAGAGCTCAAAGGGTCGATGCCTTTGGACAGAGGCTCCTCAATCCCCGACCACCTGTTCATGCCATGGGTGGTTCAGAGGATTTTCCCATGGATACTAAGATCATTCTTAATTATCCACCCACCTATACACTCATCTCCCCACTGACTCCATCTACCCACCCATCCAGTTTACACCATCACCCAATATATCTGTTTATTTGGGTTCCTACAACATACCAGTCTTTTGCCTAGGTGGTGTGGCCTTAAGAATTAGTCACATATGACTCCTACCCACACGAAGATTAAGAGTCTAATGAGAGAAGCAGACATCAAGAGTTTTCAAACATTTGCTGACTGTTGCTGGCATTCTGAGGAGAATTCCTAATACAAAAATAATACTTCAGTAGAGGCCGTGTGAGTTCACCCCCCCCTACACACACACCATGCTCCTGTAACCAATGCAAGCTTCAAACTCCAGCTTCCCCCATCTCAATGTTGCCCAGATCAGCGAAACTCCCTTTATGATAAGCCTTAATATCAAGAATTTACAGGGGCACAGATCAGGGAGGAGAAAAGGGAAGACCTTGAGGTAGGCAGCTGCAGGTCACCTCTAGGGAGTTGAAAGAAGGCCTGTGGTGTTGGAAAAGAAATGGAAAGACAGAGGAGCAATGGCTGGTCGTGGGTGTGGGGCGGTGCGAGGTGGTGAGGCAGTGTTGGCGATGGTGATGAGTGCTCTAGGTGTTTGTGTGGTAGTGGTCTGTGGTGTCATTTGTGTGTTCATGGTGGGGTTGTGTGGTGGTGCTAGACATACTGCAAAGGTCTGTGGTGAGAGAGTTCTAAGGTGGTGGTGTACACGGCGGTGGGTTATGTGGTGGGACCTTGTGGTGGTTGTGGTTGTTTGTTCACAGAGCTCTCGGCTGATGGCCAGGGTGGGGATCGGGTGTGACGTGATATTGTATGGATAGGCTGTATGGCGTGTGAAGGACAGTGGGGTGGGGTGTGCCAGAGGTCTGTGGCCACAGGGGCGTTAGCGGGACGGATGTGGTGGAGTTGTGGGACAGTAGCGTGAGAGAGCGTAACGCAGGGTTGGTGGCTACGATGTCACGTGGGTATGGGATTGTGACTAGAGGACGCTGGAACAGAAATATTGCTATATTTTCCTGTACGAACTGTGTGAATGCCATTGTCATTAAGACCGTCACCCATGCTCCCGACTTATCCCTGCTCTAGAGTAGCTGTTGGGCTTTGGCTCAATGTTCAGCCTCAGGCTTCGCTGTTTAAAATAGGGCAGTGATAATGTAAGGCAAAACAGGATGGTGCTTTGCAAACAGTATGCAATACTGTAGATTTCATTGCATTCACTTCTCTCTTAATTGGAATAATACTGGAATAATACTGTGGGTGGGCTTGGCGGTAGAATATTTGCTCAGTGTGTGCCAGGCCCAGGGGTTGAGCCACCACAGTACGAAGCAGGAGGAAGACTAGGTGGAAAAGGTAGAGAAAAATGAGGAAGAAAAAAGGAGGATGAGAACAGGAGCAGGAGAAGAGGAGGGGAAAAATGAAATAATACTGAAAAGGCATCAAAAGATGTCAAAATAACCCTGTCACAAAGGAAACGTCAAACTCTTACGGGGAGAATTGGAATGATCTTTGGAGTTAAAGTTGCACAAAGGCTTTATTCCCTAATCACAATAGGAAAATCAGGACAGGAACTGGAGAGCAGGTGGGACCAAGCCATCTTCTTCTGAAAGCTTTTTCTCTGATGTCTGCAGGGTCCAGGAGAACACACAGCCACCGTGTATAGTGCTACACCAGACCCACAGCACTTTCCCAGGGGACGGTGAGGCACAAACATAAGAAAGGAATAACACTGTACAGACCTAAGGGAAATAGCAAGATCCAGCTGCCCACCGTGTGGTTTTGAGTCTCCCTTCTTCCAGGCCTCATGACATCATTCCAAGGAGCAAATGACAGTGAAGGTGGCACCCAGTGCACCTCACACTGTGTGGCCAGGTCCAAGAGAGGCATGTGTTACACTTGGATTCGTCTGTGGCTCCCTGCTGATGTCCCTTTGCTGATCCCCGCTGCTCATGTGCATGGGGAGAACAGGCCTGTGGTTAAGCTTTTTCTGAGACCCCCACACTTGACCCCTAAGCCCTAGAACTTTCTGTCTCTTCCTCATTTCCTTTAGTGACATGTGGCCAGAGAAAAACGAGAATAAGTGCCAGATCTCAACCGTGGAACATTTCTTCTATCATGGGAGGGGAATTGGCAAGCATCTCAGATTTCCCGTGGAATGTGGGGATTATGGATCACCGAGATCATCTCTGTGGGGGAACTATTCTCAGCGAGTGGTGGGTCCTAACAGCATCCCATTGTTTCAACAATTTAGAGGAGTGAGTATTCCTAGAAACTGGGGGCGAGGGTGGATGTGGGCAGAGGCACAAGGGATTGAGCCCAGGGGACCACACTAGGCAGGTGCTCTCTGCAGTCCAAGCCTTCTTTTGCTTTCTTATCTCTCTCTCTATATCTATCTATCTATCTATCTATCTATCTATCTATCTATCTATCTATCTATCTATCTATCTCGATAGTTTCTCTGTATAGCTGTGACTGTCCTGGCTCTGTAGACTAGACAGGCCTTGACTTAGAGATCCATTGCTTTTTATTTTAAGACAAAGTCTCCCTAAGTTTCTAGTCAGGCCTTGAACCCATTCAGTAGCTCAGATAGGCTTTGGATTTGTAATTCCCCTGCCTCAGTCTCTCAAGCAGTTAACCCTGTAGGCCTGTGCCAACAGGCTTAACTTAGAATTTTCTTTATAACAAACTGAATGCTTGTCCTAGATGCTAATGACCCTTGAACTTCATTCAAAAAGCCATGGGATGCTATCAGGTGCTAAAATGGCCTTCATGGCTGAGTATTCCACCCGACCTCTGGGAAGTGAGTAGTTCTCCCAGGATTCAATACCTCTTGTTGTGTGCTGCAGGCTTTGCATCTTTGGATTTTATCTGGCCTCTAGTAAACACTTTTCCTAACTGGTTGTGGTAGTGCCTGCCTGTCACTGAGCACTCTAGAGGATGACTTGTCAAAGGCCAACCTAGGCTACATAGAGAGACCTTGTCTTAAGGACAAATGAACAGGGACTTTAAATAGACAAAAATAAAGTTTATCACCACTAATTGTCTGCTCTTGCTGGAGACCCAGTGGTGGGTGTGTGAGTACAGTGTTGGGGAGATTTTGGAGTCATTGGTGTGTGAGGGTTGGGGCTCTAGCCCTTGAACACACATCACCAGCTCTGGGCTTGTGTACAAGTCCGGAGTCCCCTGGACTTCTGCTCTAAAAATCATACCAGGCCTTGTTGAGAATCAAGAATGGCACCTTGTTGCCCGCTCCCATCCCTAGCTTCCTAGACGCTAGTTTATCCAAATAAGACCATCAGGCTAAGAGCTGGAACACAGATCTGCCTATGGCTGTTCAGCTGCCTTTAGCCCCTCACTACTTAGAGCCCCTGGTGACAGAATGACTGTTGACTTAAGGATTTCCCCCTCTCCACTTCTGTTATTTACCTTGTCTCTCTTTTTTATTTTAAACGAGCTCTCACTTGGAGATCATTTGCAACACAGATGACCTCAACACCACAAATCTGGAGTATAAGAAAGTGGACAAGCTGATTATGCATCCGAGGTTTGATAGCTGGCTCCTGGACAATGACATAGCTTTGCTCTTGCTCAAATCCCCATTAAACTTGAGTATCAACAGGGTACCCATCTGCGTTTCAGAAGTCTCTGACATACGGGCATGGAGAAACTGCTGGGTGACAGGATGGGGCGTTACCACTACCAGTGAGTGATTCCGGGTTGGGTATACAGGGTGGCATGAGGCTGGTGTTCAGAAGGGTTAGAAAACTATAGGAGCCCTGCTGGCCCTTGAAATTCTTCCTGGTGGATCTGGTGACTTCAGTTCTCACTGAAGGCCCATGACATACCTTATCCTCAGTCCTCCAAGCAGCGAGGCTTCATGAGATAAAGCCTCACTCTGGGGCCTGGAGTGAATTATGTACTTACGCTCTAGAACAGGAACCTTGGAGAGAACCTGGGGGGGGGAGATCAAGGTCAAATGGTCACACAGTCGAATTCTGAAGGACTATGGAGGGACACAGGGTGGCAGTGTGGACTCCCTCGGCTCCAGATGATGGTGTTGGTGTTGATCTTCTACAAACAAGTCTCTAAGAACTTGACAGCCAAGATCCAGGACAAGGAAAATTTCACTGCGTGTAAAGCGTCCTTCGTAGAAGCAAGCTGCAGTCCACCCCTAGACCCCTTCCCAGCCACGCCTGCAAACTGATCCCTTTTGTCCATGTTCTTGGTAAGCATGTCTTGCCCCATAAACAAGTCTGCAGGAACCACTTTGCAGGTTGTGGCTCTTCTTCCACGAAGGCCCTCACATGGCCGAGCCTGTGTTTTGTTCCAAAGTTCCAACCTGGGTGGGAGCCAGTCTCTGATGACTTTTCTTAGCTTAAAAGGAAAAAAAAAAAGTCCTTAACTCTAAAGTCCTCAAATGTCATTCAACACACATGCCTTGACCTTTTCTCTGTTCTGGAAGCATCCTAGACACAGGATTCAGCAATACTTAAAGAGAAAGAAAGCATCTACAGTCTGGGAAGTGAGCTTCCCACCCCCCCACTCCCCACCCCCCCCCCCCCCACTCCCCTGTGAATGTCCCTGGGTTCTCTTGACCATCATGGATTCAAACAAAGCACATTTCCAGGCCTCCAGCTGGGGCTTGTGCCTATTAGAGAATTGGAAGATGCTAAACTCAGGCTGAGATTAAGCAAGCACCTAGTCCTAGGGAACTATGGATGCTTGGGTGATCTTGACTGTCTTCTAGACACCTCTTCCTCTCCAGCATTCATACCAAGTTTGATGGGTCTCTGAGTGAACAGAAGTTCTCTTGCCATGGGGGTGATGTGGTGGGGGCTGACACTCAACTGAAAGGGGCCATTTTAGCTGAAGCTCTGCTCTCCCTTTGCTTTTCCTCTGGGTCAGGTGGACCACAAGCCATATCTCCAAAGCTGCAGAAAGTCCAAGTGGAGCTGTTTAGATCTGACAGGTGTGGCTTTGCTGGTTCTGTGTTTACCAAAAATATGCTGTGTGCTGGGTCTCGAAGGGCTGGGAAAGATGCCTGCCAGGTAATGGGTTAGGCTCTGCCTGAGGAGGGTGGCTGGCTTTTCTGTCCAAGGGATGAGATACCACAGAAGTTCCCTGGGGCCTCTGTAACAAATAACCACAAGCTGGGTAGCTTTAACCAACATACGTGATCAAGGCTCAGGATCACACAAGCCCCATATCAAGATGTGGGCAAGGCCTGTACCCTCCCAGCTGTAGGGGGGGGGTGTAGCTCTGGGCACTAGCTCCTGGTGTGGCCCTTGCTCGAACTTCTGCCTTGGGCTGAGGGGACCTTCTCCCTTATGAGTGTGGCTTGTGATTTATTTATTTTTCCCTACGTCATTTGAGATGTACTTTGAGTACATTTTATGGTTTTTAACATAATACTCTTCCTTTTGCATTTGCCACATATCTAGTTAGGTATATGTCTGTGTACCCGGTAGATTTCCACCAACGGCTTCTTAAGAGTCATGATGGATTTTTGCTTATTTTGTTCACTTTTTGCAACTGTGAGCAAAATAAGAGAGTGTTGGGCTGGTAGAAAAATGAATTCATGGGGAAAGCACGAGCTTTCGATACGTTAAAAACTAATGATATGTTCATCGATAGTGGACTAAATGGCGGTGACGGTGGTGGTGGTGGGAATCAGTCTTTCATCAAGTTGTCACTCATCCAACTGCTTTTAAGGACATTGTTTGCTACCTATGCAAACAGTCCCAGCTGCATGGCTGGAATACTGAGTAATAGACAGAAACTGCCACCACAGGCACCCTTCAGTACCTTTGGTCAAGATACCGGCACCTCAGCAGGCTAGGGGAGTAGCTTCCTATTGCCCTTCAACTTCCCAACAACTTTTCTTTCCTAGGGTGACAGCGGAGGAGGTCTGGTTTGCAACAAAAAGAAAGGCAAAAACAAAAGCACTTGGTACCAGTTGGGCATTGTCAGCTGGGGCGTGGGCTGTGGCAAAGAGAATTTTCCCGGAGTCTACACCAAGGTGACACGCTACCTGGAGTGGATTAGTGAAGAGACTGCAAAGGAAGGGAAGCCTTATGTGTACACGCAAGACTCTGTGTGCCCTTTGTTAGTCTCTTGCTGGGCTATCTTGTTACTATATTCTGTGATGTTTCTTCTTACCTGGTGATTAAACATGATACCATCCCCAAAAACAAGTGTCCTTCACTACCCATCTATAGGAGGGTACCAGATAAACCTGGGGCTCACTGAGGAGTTTCAAATGGGAATGAAAAGCAGGGTGAGTCCTCTCCAAGTGTGCAGAGTCTCTTTCTAAAAGGGGTGATAGTGGGGCTAGTCAGGCAGTCGGTACACAATTGGCCAAGAAAAGTAGCTTGGAATTAATCAAATCAACCAACCAACCTTGGGGAAAACCAGTGCCATCCACCGCATGCACTGTGACAGTCCTGTATGAACCCCACAAGCTCAAAAACTCCCAGCCTGCCGTATGGGAAGAATCTGTGATACACACGCTGGATTCTAGGAGAATTCCACATAATTAGAGAGAAGACATAAAACCAGCCTGAAGACACAAAGATGAAACCCTTATAAAACCTGACCGGAAAGGAATCGTGAGGCAGCTGTTCATTCTTGAGCACGTTCACTGTGTCCACCTTTGAATTCTTTCTCTGATGAGATCAAGACTCCCTGAAATTCATGTTCAGTCCATTAGAAAGAGGGGCAATTAAGGACCCTTGAGGCAGGGAGCTCACTCACTCCTCTCTCATACACCTGTAGCCTTCTGCCTTTATCCTGTGGAGCAGTCATACAACGGAAATAACTGTCTATCTTTCAGCAAGCTACTATGTAACTGTCCTGTGAGCCAGGCTACAGAAGAAACAGTCTTCTCCACCATGGACAGTATTCATCCAAACCAGAAGAATCCCTGAAGGAAACGAAGGTGAGGTATACACAAACACAGAACTTTCCCAAAGTCTGCCGTGTCTGTGCCTCATGTTTTCTGAGCCTCTGCCTCTGACCCTTTAACAACACCAGGAAGCACCGTGAACCAAGGGATTCTGTAAACTTAGAACAATATAAGACAGGAGCTTCACAGGAGAGAGAGTTGAGGCCATGATTTGGGAAAAATACACCTAGCTGTTGACAGTCATCCTCTGCTCCATAGGTCACCCCTAATAACTTCATCTCATATGTCAAAATGAACCTGAGTGAGTCAGTCTTTGGCTTTGTGAATGTCCATTATAAGTTGGCAGATACTGATTTTCTATCTCTCTGGAAAAAGTCACAGCAGGTAGCTCATAAAAACAAAAACGCTTTCAACTCCCCTTTTCCTTCAGCCAACTTTGTTTCCAGAAAGCTCCTTAGAATTTCTTTCCCCGCCTGTGATGGCTTTTCTTGGTTGTCAACTTGACTACATCTGCTATTAACCAAAGCCGGAGTGGCTGGTCATGCCTGTGAGAAATTTTTATTAGATCGTTTGAGGTAGGAGACCCACCCTAAACACAGATCATTAAAAGTAGAAAGATCCACTCTAAATCCACTGGTGGCAGTCTATAGAAGGGAAATGGAAGAAAGAAGTTTTTGCTCTTTGCCTGCTTGTCCTCACTCTGGATGGCAAGATTCTTCTTTTTCTAGCATTTAGAGCCTTCTTCCCTGGGATTCTAACATATGCTGAAGACCAGCTGAGATGTCCAGCCTCATGGAACAAACAACTATTTGGATTCTTGGACTTCCCATCTGGGATAGTCATTGTTGGAACAGCCTATAAGCCACTCTAACAAATCACACACACACACACACACACACACACACACACACACACACACACAC
>NW_026591086.1:2377939-2407759 GCF_907164565.1 Psammomys obesus
CACACACACACACACACACACACACACACACACACACACACACACACTCACTCATTTTATCAGTTCTGTTTCTCTGGAGAACACTGGCTAATAAATCACCTTTGTTTACATAGTTGCTATCTGGTCCTGAGTCCCTGTAAGGGCTGCATTGGCTTTTGGAGGTCACAATTAGCATGCTGAGATTCAGGGCTGGCAAATTACTGAGGCCAGATGTTCTGGTTATATAGGTGTGTATCATCATGCCTAGTTTTGTTTTTTTTTTATGTGTATGGATATATGAGTGTTTTAGCTGTGTGTATGTCTGTACACCATGAGTATGGCTGTGCCTTTAGAAACCAGAAGAGGATGTTGAATGCCCTGGAACTAGAATAACAGACTGCTGTGAGCTCATGTGAGTGCTGGGAATCAAACCCAAGTTCTCTGGAAAACAGTGATCATAACCAGTGGCCTAGTTCAGTGGTTCTCAACCTTTTTTCCCACAGTTTATTCATTATATATCTGGCTGAAGCTCCCTCCCTCAACTCCTCCCCAGTCCTACCCTCTCTCCCTCTTCTCCACTATCCTTTTCCTCTAGTCCACTGAAATGGGGAGTTTTCCACCTTTGCCATCTGCCCATAGTTTGTCAAGTCTCATCAGGACTGCCTGGATCCTCTTCCTCTGTGGCCTGGCAAGGCTGCATCATCAGAGGCAAGTGATCAAAGAGCAGGCAACCGAGTTCATGACAGAGGCAGCCCCTGCTCCCCTCACTCAGAGATCCACATGGAGACTGAGTGCCAACTGGCCATATCTGAGCAAGGGGGTCTAGGTCCTCCCCATGAATGGTCCTTGGTTAGTGCATCAGTCTCTGCAGGAACCCCTGGGCTCAGATCCTTTAGCTTTGTTGGTCTCCTTGCATGGATCTTGTTCCCTTCACGTTCCTCTATCCTTACCCCCCTCTTCTTCCATAAGACTCTCTGTGCTCTGCCCAAAGTTTGGTCTTGAGTCTCAGTATCTGCTTTAATACCCTGTTGGGTGGAGCTTTTCAGAGTACCCTCTATAGTAGGTTCCCATCCTGTTTCCTCTCTTCCACTGCTTCTGGTGTCTATCCTGTTTGTCATTCGGAATGAGATTTAAACATCCTCTCTAGGGTCCTCAGTGTTCAGCTTCTTTAGGTCTGTAGATGGCTGTCCTGTATTATACGGCTAATATCCACTTATAAGTGAGTGTATATCATGTGTGTCTTTCTGTTTCTGGGTTACCTCACTCAGGATGATATTTTCTAGTTCCATCCATTTGCCTGCAAATTTCATGATTTCCTTGTTTTTAATTGCTGAGTAGTTATTATTGTGTAAATGTACCACAATTTCTGTATCCATTCTCCCATTGAGGTTGTTTCCAGATTCTGGCTATTACAAATAAAGCTGCTATGAACATAGTTGAGTAAATGTCCTTATTGAATGGTGGGGCATCTTTTGGGTATACGCCCAGGAAGGGCACAGCTGGATCCTGAGATAGTGCTATTCCCAATTTTCTCATGAAACTGAAAAGCTTCTATAAAGCAAAGGTCACTGTCAACAAAACAAAATGACAGCCTACAGACTGGGAAAAGATCTTCACCAACCCTACATCTGACAGAGAGCTAATATCCAGAATATATAAAGAACTCAAGAAGTTAGACACCAACAAACCAAATAATCCAGTTTAAAAATGGGGTACAGAATTCTCAACAGAGGAATATTGAATTGCAGAGAAACACTTAAAAGAAATGTTCAACATCCTTAGTCATCAGGGAAACGCATATCAAAACAACTCTGAGATTCCATCTTACACCGATCAGAATGGCTAAGATCAATAACTCAAGTGACAACACATGCTGGAGAGGATGTGGAGAAAGGGGAACCCTCCTCCATTGCTGGTAGGAGTGCAAACTTGTACAACCACTTTGGAAATCAATCTGGTTCTCAACCTTTTTAATGCTGCGACTCTTTAATACAGTTCCTCATGTTGCAGTGACCTCCAACCATAAAATTATTTCATTGCTACCTCATAACTGTAACTTTGCTACTGTTATGAATCATAATGTAAATAACTGGTATGTGACACCCCCCCCAAATGGTCACAACCCACAGGTTGAGAACCGCTGGGTTCTAGCGGGAACTACTGAGCTGCCTTTCCAGCCCGCAGGCTTAGTTTTTAAAACTCCAACAGAAAGGCAAAATGGTCTACCCTCGAGTCCATTGTGCTCACCAGGACTTTTGCTACATACTCCTGAGGGAGTCTTTTGTATAACAGCCCCTCTCAAACACTAGACTTAGTCTGTGTTATCTGTTCTCTTGAGCATCTTGAGGAGAAGGAAAGCTTGTACCTGAAGTATTAACAGCAGGTAAGGAAGGAGGGGGATTGTGGCGCTGCAAGCTTTACCTGGGACCGGAAAGGCAACACTGAGCTCTGGAGAGGAATGGAACAGTCTGGGGCAGTCTGGCCCCACTCTACCACCCACTGCTCCACTGACTTCCCTTCATGGCTGTTTTTTTTTGGAATAAGGTTTGTTTGGCCTGAAAAACCTGTCCTCTCTGCATTACAGCTCTGCAGTCTGAATTGTCCTAGGAGCCTTGACCTGGATCTTGTCTGGTTTTCATTTGTTGTTTTAGCCTTTTTTATTTTTCTTAAGATGGTTTCATGCTGTGGTGCCTCTGCCTGGAACCTACTATGTAGCACAGACTAGCCTCAAACTTGTAGAAATTCTCCTGCCTCAACCTCTGGGGTGCCGGGATTACAGGCATTTCAGACCTGTATTTGGTGCTGAGGATCAAATCTCAGATTTCATGCATGGTAGACAGGCACTCTGCTACTGATCTGTGTCCCAAGACCTGACCCCCAAACCTGAACTTGTAGGTTCCGGTTTGAAACAGGCCCCTCGTGTAATGGACATTCTGGAAGACCAGTATGTCTTTCTGGCTGCTGTGACAAATGTATAACTCTTCTGATATTGTTTGTTAGTGCTGTAGGGTAATGAGAAGGACCTGGGACTGTGAGAGGTGAGAACAGTCAAGGACTCCCTGACTCCTTCCAGCTTGGGATCTGAGAATTTTGTTCTGGAGAGATGAATCCAGGAGCCCATTGGTCCTGGGGGTCAGGGATCACCCTGATATGGCACAGAAATCCTGCTAGGGACTGCAGGCAGGCATGAAGACATAGAATGACAGAGTCAGAGGGCCATATTAACCCATCACCACTCTCTCTGACCTAGTTTAGGACCACCAGTCTGTTGATAAGGGGAAGAAAGGTAACACATAAACACAGCCAGGGAGCAGAGCTGAGTTATCTGGGCCATGAGACGGATGAAGAAGAAGAAAGCTCTCCCTGTGGATTTCGGCCCATTTCTTTTTCCACTTCTGTGTTTGAGCTGTGTCCTAATTCTTTCTTGTTACAAGTCTGCTAGGGGTATTTGAGCACAAGATGATAGAGACTGAATTCCAATGTCATTAATTTCATCTGGGACAAAGGGCTAAGGGCAGGTCCTGGGTGTGTGCCTTCAAACAGGATTGATGGCACACTTACTGACTCTTTAAACAGAGCAGAGAATTGTAGCCTTCTGAGAAATGTACAGCTCCTTTCCACAGCAGCCTGTTCCCATAACACATGTTTTAAGCATTCACATGGAAATGTGAGCCTCTATCCATCCTCTGATTTGGGACAAAGGAGACTGAAACCCTACTATCTAATAACACTGGCAAGCATGGCAAGTGCCCTAATCAAGGCCCAGATAAGATGGATAGATTATCCAGTTGGCTACTGAGAAAGAGGTGAGATGAAGGGGTGGGTTTGTCTCGTGAAAACTGTTCTACCAACGGCAGATTTTGAAGACTTGTGTCCTAGTTTGCTTTCTATTGCTCTGATAAACACTGTGACCAAAGGCAACTTGGGGTGTGTAGGAGGGGTTTATTTCAGCCTATAGCCTACACTCCGTCACGAAGGGAAGTCAGGGCAGGAAGCTGGAGGCAGGAGATTATGGAGGAATGCTGCTTACTGGCCTATGGCTTGCTCAGTCTGCTTTCTGATACAACCCAGGACCACCTGGCCCAGGGTTGGCACGTCTCACAGTGGGGCTGTGCCCTCCCACATCAACAATCAATGTTTAAAATGTCCTACAAACTTGCCTGCAGGCGAATTTGATTGAGATGTTTTCTCAACTGAGGCTCTCTCTTCCCGGCTTAAGTCAAGTTAACAAAACAAACAAAATGACAGCAAAAAACCAAACCAACACAGGGAAACTGCAAATGCGTAATCTGCAACCGCCCTATTTTAAATAACAGATTCTCTCACAGCAGCGCAGTTTTACACAGTATGATCAAATTACTTGATCGAGAACGCTAAAAGCAACAGATAAGTGAAAAATGATGCCCGCCGCCTACAGAGGAGCAGAGAAAGGACGGCAGCAGATATCCCCTGGAAACTATGTGTGTCCGAGGAGAGGAAAAGACCGTGAAAAAACAACTTTAAATTACTGACAAAAAAAAAAAAATCACACGAGGCAAAAATGTATCTGATAAAGTGAAATGAAAACTTCCCCAGATGTGCAAAAGCAGAATGAATCTATCAGTACACTCCAGGAAGGACTGAATCATGCAAGCAGAGGGATAGAAACAGGAGCCAACCAAAGAATAAAGAACGGGAGAAATGCTGGCTATGTAGGTAAATGTAACGTTTCTAACCAAGCAAACCCCTCACGGGTGCTCAGAAGCTTGCTTCTTAATGGCCTCCACTCCAGGTGAGGCTGATAACCAAGACCAGCACGGCACCAGTGAACAACATAAATGCAGGGGGGCCATGCTAACATGCGACCAAGAGGATGTCTAATAGAAGGGCGTCACTGCTAGGGATTGAGAGGGTCATTGCCTCAAGAGGCTGTGAAAATCGTAAATGTTTCTGCACCTAGTGACAGAACCTCCAAACCCACAAAGCAAAACCATTGAAACTGTATGAAGAAACAAACACACCCACCATAGAAGCTGGAGATATCAACGTCTCTCTCACCCGATGAAGCGGGCAGGTAGACCGCTGGTTATGAGAGAGAAGGCCTGCGCCACACCATCCACTGACTCTACTGTACTCTGTAAATTATTCCACCGGCAGCTACAAAATACCCATCACTCTCTGGTGAACATGACACACCATGGCAGCTGATACTCACGTCCACAAAAGAAGCCTTGGTACATTCGAATACATTCAAGATAGGCATACATTCAAGCAAACACACACATAAAATAAAACCAAATCTTAACAAAGTAAAAAAAACGACAACTTTTCAGGTGGGTGTGGTGATGAACGCCTTGAATCCCAGCGGAGGTAGGCAGATTAGGCATGGAGACCTGTCTGGAGAAGCACCAGGCTGTCCTGAGGCAGAGGAAGGATGGACAACGGGTGACTTTATTGCAGTTTCTATAGGAAGAGATGAGCCAGTCAGGACAGGCAGGCTGCACAGCTTTGGGGAGGGTTAGGATAAGTGTTGTGGGCCCTGTGGTGATGAGGACAGGTAGATAGTGGCTTGGAATGTCGGCATCCAAGAAAAGCAGTGGTTGGGGCATGCAAAGTCAACATTTATTCACCTATGGACAAGCATAGTCTTAGGAGAAGGCCAAGACGGATGAGGGTATAGACAGAAGGTCAAGTCAAGAAGACTGAGTTGGACCGGTGGGTTTTCTTGTTCAAGACATGAAAACATGTGTACATAAAGTAGATGTTACAGAGTAGAGCTATGGTGGATAGATTGGGGTCTCCTGGGAGTGGGGAAATGCCTCAGATTTGAGAGTCAGATACCCCAAGTCCCATGAGACAGAGCTCAAGCAAGACCCAAAATGTCTATGATTCTATCCAATGGTCCTCCTGGGACTCATGTCTGTTACCAGCAGTCTACAACTCTAAGAGTACCCAGACTCTCGTGCCCAGAGCAGAGTCAGCATGGCAAAGATCTCAGTTCCTCCCATGGAAGGCTTAGGGCAAGGCCCAAGCAGTGTTCTCTTGGAATGCCTTGAGGGCCCTGGGCCTTCTCCCTGGGGGACACCTTCCCTTCACAGCCAACCTCAAGTGTCACTTCCCAAGCTCTTCCGATTCTCTTTTGATCAGACATCTCTGGACGTCACTAGGGGGCCTCACTCCTCAGCCTTCTCTCCCTTCCGTCTCTCCCACATGAGCTCTAATGGTTCCTCAGCATTTGCATGCAGATCACTCTCAAATTTACCATTTTCCCGTTCCTTCCAAGCCGCAGATCTGCAGCTCAACTGCCTTCTTCCACATCTCCACAACAAAGCCAGAAACACCCATTCATCCCCAGCCCAGATCTCTGCCCTCATGTGCCAACAACACCCTGCTCACTTATACCCAAGTTAAAATTGAGAAAGGAGTCAGAACTGCTTAGTGCCATCCATTCTTGGACTTCTCAATGATCTTCCCTGAGCCAGCTCTGCTCACCTTGCACAGCCCACTACAGAGCATCCCTTTGCAAGCTCAAGTTCCACTGCCCTTCAGCTTCTCCATTCCTGCCATGACCACTTGTATTTCTGGTCCTCCTGCCTAGAAGAAACCCTTTTCTTCTATTAGCTGAAGCATACACAATAAGGAGCTGGCTGCTACATCTGACCTGTGTGTGTGTGTGTGTGGGGGGGTCCTAGGTGTTCCTAGCACACACTCAACCGGAAGACTGCTACATGTGATAGGCTATTCCACTCTAAGTTTGCCCCCTTATGGGGGCTGTGGTGGACCCACCTAGCTGACATGACCCTGCCCACAGCTCCATGTTCCTCAGAGCCAGCATCTTTCTTATGCACCTCTCTATCCTGCATCAGGAACTCATTAGCCTTTTTCTTCAAGGGCAAAGACTGAAGGTGTCTGCTCCAAGTACAACTGTCCTTGACATGACATGTGGCGGGCACCTTGAGTACAACTATTTGTTACTAAAGCCACAGAGAGCCAGAGGTGTGCTCACTTGCCAAAATTTTTAATCATATTTCCCATTTAGGCAAAAAAAAAAAAAAAATCAGGAGGGTTTGATGTTGCTTTTGGTTTTTCCTCCTGCGCTCTTACCGTGGCTTTGCAATACTTCCAAATATCCTTCCTGAACAAGGAAAGACAGACACACAGCAGGCGGCTGCTGTTACTGAACTGTAGGTTTTTATTAGAACAATCTTTTTCATAGCTGTAAGCAGAATGTTAGAATTCATTAAGGTCACTCATGTCTTTCCTCCGCACAGAGAGGGATGGAGGAGGGAGAGAAACCCTTCACACACGCCTAGAGTCAGCAGAGCAAAGCGTTTCGGCAAATGATTCATGGAGCCTGTAGACATTAATGAATTGGGCACCTGAGGGGCTGAGGTATGTCAGCACAGACAGAGGAGTCCCAATACCCTGTGTTCTCCTGGCTGTCTCCCTGTTTCAGAACCTTCAACATCTCTTCTAGCCTGGACAGGTGGACACAGAGCATTCGTTATCTCCACTTAGATCCCAAAAAATCCACTGAAGACAGATTACGTTGTATCAGCTTGTAATGCTTCCTGCAAATCAAACCCCAATTACACCCAGATTTGTATAAATGCCCTTGTGGTGTGTGCTCTTCAGAAGGTGACCGGCGTGAATCACAGCAGTGCCGCTCCCATCCAGCAACCATGGTTTTGCTGGAACCTCCAGGGCCAACTCCATGGAGAGAAATTATTTTTTAATGCCCATTGGGCAGGAAACCCCGGTGCCCCCAAGGCCACAGTAGCCATCTGGGTTCTTGCTTAGGTATTGCTGGTGGTAGTCTTCAGCATAGTAGAACACTTGTCCCTCTCGGATGTCGGTGGTGATGGGGCCAAAGCCATGCTTCGAAAGAACCTGTGGAGAGAGAGGGAGAGACCTCAGGACCTAATGTTGGACACAGGACTCCAGCGCAGGAGGAGTATGGCCAGTAGGAGAACACATAGCTTAGGTCATGTGCTGGCTCTACCCTTCCCTGGTATAATTCTAGATGGGTACTTATCAATCTGCCTGGGTGAATTGGGTCTTGAAACTGACCATGCATTTATTTGTTTGCTTGTTTGTTTACTTACTTATTTGTATGTGTGTCTGTGTGTGTGTGTGTACATGTACACTTGGGAAAGTTAGTGTTCTCTTTCTACCACAGGGATTCCAATGATTGAACTTAGACTGCCAGGCATGGCAGCAAAGTACCCTGATCTCCTTGCTTTAGAGTCTATGAGTCAACGTTTGTTTGTATAATTATGTTCTGCTCGCTGCCCCGTAGCTGACAGGAGTTCTGCTTTTGGAAGGCAGTACCAAACCTCCTCCAGGGTAGCAGCAGGGCCCCGTGGGCTCCCTGCTTGTCCACGAGGAAAGAGCACCAGAAAGACAAGCAAGCCAGGGGCACTGTGCCCAGCTCAGGGACAGGCCCCTCCCACTCCTGCTTTGCAGAGCATTTATGTTCTGTGGTTCTTGGAATCTATGCACTGAGCTCTGGGCCTGGAACCTGGACATCCAAGTCAGAGGAGGACATGGCCTGTGGGCCTGTGTCAGCCCATCAGGGCTCTCTGTGACCCAGTTTGAGTCTTGGTGGCATCTGCTTCCACAGGCAGGAAACACGTCAACATAAAGTGGGGGAGGAGAGCAGAACTATTTGGGGCAGGATACAGATTAGGAAACAGACATTGCTCCCTGTGGATCTCAGCCCTGCCTTTTTCCCTTTTGGATTTCAGCTGTGTTCCTATTCCATCTTGCTGCCAGTTACCCTGAAGTATTCGAGCGTAAGGCATTAGAGCAGTGGAGCCTGGGTTCTGATGAGGTGCCGGCCAGGCGGCTGCTGGCCTATCTGAGGTGAAAACTGCCAGTTAATGGATCCCACCTCTGCCCCACTCACTACTTCAGGCTTCCTCTGCTCAGCCCTCTTAACAAAGAGGCAAATTCACTGAATTAAGGCCAAGAGGGCCTGGAAAGAGTGAAGATTAATGTCCTTGTCAAGGCCTCAAGGCCTGCAGATGGACCTTGAAATGCAGAGGCAACCAGGTTTATTGTTTGTTTTGTTTTCATTATCATTGTGGTTTTGGTGTTAGAAACGAGAGCAAGAAATCATTCTAAATCCATTTAAACTTATTCTTTACACTACCAATTGCTGAGGGTTTACTAGATGCTAGTAAAATGACTGATGTGAGTCACAGCAAAGACTTTCGGGCAAAGACTTTTTTGTGTTAATTTCCAGCTCACGGCAGCCACCGGAAAAAGCCTTGTGTTGTCACCAACCATATAAAAGTGCATGTGAGATCATGCGCCCAGATCCCTGACAGGCTTGGGTGGTCTGGGCCCACAGAGGCAGGTTACCTGGAGACCACACCACCCAGGTTCTAATGCCAGCGCCCGCCCCACTTTCTATCCCATTCATGGGGGAAACCAAAGTAGAATCTGGTGGCTTGACACAAAGAAAAGACGAGCTTCCCAAGGCCTGGCCATTAGGACAGGTGCAGGCGCCTCCAAGGAGGCTCACCTGTGACTCTGTCACATCTCCTCCTGGTCACCTGTGAGGGGTTTTTGTTCCTGGGCTGTGGGCAGTTGAGGCCTTGTGGCAGTAAGTTTTTGTGGCTGGGTGATGACTCCACATGTTAGAATCTAGTGCTTTTCTGAGCTCTGACTGCCCTTCAAAGGAGTCTGCGAACGCCCAGTCCCCTCTGCAAACTCCTTCTCTGGAATACCTTGAAAGTTCTCTGCTCCATGGTGGTACCTGAGTTTTCAGAGAAGGGGAGCCTCAGGAGGATGAGGACTTGGGCTGGCAGCTGCTGACATGGCTACATCAGCCAGGAGCAACCTCCCTGCAGGGAGGATGGGTGTGTCATCGACTCGTCACCAGCATCTGGATGTGCAGCTAGTTCTGGGGAACAGGGTGGTGGCGAGGACGGGATATTCCAGTAAAGGGCAACCCCATGCCACAACTATACTCTCTGCTCCAGGTGGCAGAGAGTTTGCAGAAAGAAGGGTTTGACATTCCTGGCCCAAGGCCACCAAAGGGGGTCAGAGCTCTATGACTCCAACAGCTCTGCGCTCTGTGCCTGTGTCTACACACTTGAGTCAAAGGCCTGAGCGGGTGACATTCACACCTTCTTGGTCACTGCCCAGAAAGGCACATACCTTAGAGAAGCACACACACGTTGGCCCTCAGAGAGCTCTGTGTTCTCACTGCAGAGCCATCTGATTAGCTTGAACCTTGAACCTATCAGGCCTCATGCTCTTTGGAAAGGAACTCCTGTTTTGACCTCAACTATGTTGCCACACTATAGTCAAGGGAGTAAGGGAGTCCTCTGCTTCCTTCTCCCCTTCCCAGGTCACACAGGTGTCTATTCTTGGCCTCCTTTGGGTGGGTCTGCTCTTGGGAAGTTGGACAGGGCCTGGCTCCTCCTCCTCCACTGCCTACTCGTGTATTCTCTTTTTCACAAATGATGGTCCTCGTATGAAAGAGTGGCCATCCCACACGAGGGGCCTTCTGAAATCTCCGTGAGGCTGGGCTGTGGGGAGAGGCCTCTCTGAACCCTCCTGTTCTCACAGGCTACCCTTCCCACCTAGGGCACACCAGCTGGGCAGTGCTGGGGAGCAAGGGGAAGACAGCAGGACTGGGACTCAGGTAGTACCAGTCTTGGCCACAAGATGGCAGAAACTTCATTCATAAAACCTCTTGGAAGCCAAAGGCAGCAATTCTGAGAAGACTGCGGGCCACCTCCTTTGCCGCAGCCCCACCCACCCTAGGAGACTGGTGCTACCTTCAGGCCCTACTGGCCACCTCTTGGCACCGAAATGGGTCCTGGGCAGGAAGACTGACGAGGCTGGCTCAGATGTGCCAGGTTCCTGTGCTGGACTAACCCCTGCTCCTAACTTGCAGGCAGCCCCAGCCTGGTTCATCAGGTGCAGCTATCCTTGGGCCACAGGCCTCTGCCAGGGCCATTTCTTCAGGAGGAGAGTGTCATCTGGCCGGACCACCCCCACTCCCTTCCCATCTACCATCTCGCTGACTCCAAGACAGTGACTTGCCATCTCAACTGTTTTGTGTTCTCTCTCTCTCTCTCTCTCTCTCTCTCCTCCCCTCCCCTCTCTTTTCTTCCCTTTCTGATGTTGTTTGCATGTGTGTGTATGATGTAAGGGCAAGAATTCAACCTTAAAAACCCTAATTGAAGTGACACCTGGCTCAGGACATTTCTAGGTCCCCTAAAGGAAGGGCTCGGCCCTACCTTTGTTACAGCTCTTACTTCCCTTTTCTGATGTAACCCAGGAAGCCTCCTGGGCCTTCCTTCTCTTGCAGGTCCCATTGGGAGGGGGCTCTTTTCTGTCTGTCCAGTGGGTCCCATGCCAGGCTCACTGCTCTCCTGAGGGTGTGACAGGAGGATGTGCACAGGAAGTGTACAGCCCTGCCAAGTCTTCACCCTGGAAGGAAGCCAGCTCACCCCTCACCCTCGTGAAGCAGAATGACCCTCCACATGCTCCCCTCTTTTGCATCTGAGTACATGAGCAGGCAACAGTGAGATGTAGAGGGGCGTTCCTCCAGACCGCAGTGACCTCGGGCCCAGACAGATGGGCCCGGCCCCAGCTGCCCCTGTGAGCATCGCAGATGTAAGGAAGTGTCCAGCAGAGGCACAGTGGGCCCATCTGACCTTCAAGGTCTGCCTGGGAAAGCTATCCTTTTAATAAAAGTAACAGATAAATATGGCTATTATGGTTATTGTGAACGTTCTAATAAGCTCACCGTTAGTCACTGGCATCCCCCAAGTGCCCAGTATACTTGGTACACTCCTCCATCCCTGGGAAAGCAGGCCAGAGACCCCTCAGCTCAGGCCATGTGGAGCAGCCACAGGCCCAGCTAGAAGTATGTCTGGCCCCAGAGCCAGCCCTGACCTCAACTGTGCAGGCACAGCCAATCACTGACAAGCGTTTTCAGAACAGATGACCCTAATCCCCATCACAGTCTGAGCGCTTATGAAGAGAAGCAGATGCACCAGGAAAGAGGGAGGGCACCTGCGACTCAAACTTCCTCACCCTTCCGTTACTGAAGGCAACATTAAATTGGATCCAAACCCCATCTCTACCAACTAAAGGAATTTAGGCTTAAGCGCTAGATTTTTATGTCATTATTTGTAAAGTGTATGCATGTATTTAACCAGTGCTCACTTAAACATTTTAACAGTATGAAATCAGCTTTCTAGAACACAAACTCAGTTTGGGATCCTTAGGAAATTGGGGTCGGACTTCGGGGGGGGGGGGTGCTGATCTCGCCTTAAAGGAAAAGGCTCCAGCAGGACGGGGGATGGGAGTGGGAGGTGGGTGGGTGGGGTAGGGTGTCGATTCCTCAGTCTGCCCTCTAGTGGCTCAAGAGCTTATACCGGGTGCAGTGCCTGATTGTTTCCATCTTCCTTCTGCTTCTGAGCTTAGAGACCACTTCATTTTCATTCAGACCCAGTTCCACCGAATTCTGTACTATGGTGTGTCTTTCACACACACACACACACACACACACACACACACACACACAGAGGGAGAGAGAGATGGAGAGACAGAGACATACACAGACATGCACAGACATACACACAAACATAGACACACACACAGGAAGACCTACACACATGTAGAGACACACACAGGCAGACACACAGAGACAGGCACACACACAAAGAGACACACAAAGAGAGACACAGAGAGACATATAGACACACAGAAAGAAGTATGGAGACGCACAAACAGACACACCCAAACACAGACAGAGACACACCTTGTTAGACTTAAACTTAGCATTGTCAGTGCCCCCGCCAATGACGTCAGTCTCCAGGAAGCTTCCAGATGGCCAGAATGCCACATGTCAAAATGTCTGTGAAGCAGGGTGAGGAGACAGGACCAGTGGATAAAGCACTTGCCACACAGGCATATGGACCACAGTTCAGAATCTCAGAACATGTAATGCTAGCACTAGGTAGGAAGAAACAGGATCCTGGAGCAGAATGGCTAACTAGCTGAGTGGCAAGTTCTGGATTGAACTGGGAGATAATTTTGATGAATAGAGTGGACAGTGGTTGAAAAAGGCACGCTATGTCAAATTCAGGCCTCCACACATATGCACTGCATATATGGGGACTCCTGCATGTGCCACACACGAAGGAGGGGGAAAATGCCTGGATGTTCTGAAGTGGCTAAAATGTCTTTTCAGCAAAACTACTTAGAAACAAGAAAAGCAGCCATTTTCCACTCTGAGCTGAGCAGGGGGATCTGCATGTCTGTGGTACAGGACAGCACACAGCAGGAAGGTCAACCAGCTTGAGAGGAGGCTTGTCTACCAGTGTGGCCCAGCCACAGGGGGATGACTGCTTTGTAGGAGCAGGGAGAACACCAGAAGGATGGCTCTGTACCCATGAGTCCAGCAATTGCCATGGCACATGCAAGGACAGGTCCCCAAGGTCACAGACAATGACCAGAGACGCCTGATAGCCCCCGAAAGGCTGAGTTCTAGTGTGCTGGCCCTTCTCTATCTTGCAAACCCTCCACAGGGCAAGCAGAAAGGGAGATGGCATGTTTATACCTAATTCTGTCTTAAATCTAAGACCTTCCTGTGCAAATGAGCTCTCCTCATCGGAGGACTTGGCTTCTGAGAACACGCTGAATTCTGGGGTGGTGCCCTTCCCCAAATCTGCAGTTCTGCCACACAGCTAAATGGCTTTCATGACTACTCCTCTGTCCTCCCAAGGTCTTCTAACCCGTTGGCTTGCAAAGCAAAGCGGCAGATACAGTGGGCTGAGCTCTGTCTCCGCCCAGAAGGGAGAATGAGAGGACCACAGCTGTTCGCTTGGCTGGTGAGGATCTGACCCATCACAGTGTGTGGACTATGGCCACCGCTTGTTAGAAACCTACATTTGGGCCTCTGCCAGGCCTGCTGAATTGGAACTTGGGTTTAAAAATGATCATCAGGGGACTGGGGAGATGGCTCAGTTGGTAAAGTCCCTCCACATAAGCATGAGGACCTGAGTGTGATCCCTGAACCCACATGAAAAAGGCCAGTGTAGTGGCCCATACTCTGGATGCAGGCACTGAGGAGGCGGAGACAGATGGAGCCCTGGGGCTTACTGGCTGGCCAGCCAACTCTGCTTGATGAGCTCCAGGCCAATGATAGACCCTCAAACCCCAAGGTGGACAGCACCCAAGAAATGATACTCAAGGCTGTCCTCTAGCTTTCACAAATACACCTGCACACACACACGCACGCATACACACAGACAAAGAACCTGCAAGGGGCCCACGTGGCTGTGACAGTCTGAGAAACCCTGCCCTTGGGGAGGAGTGTGGCACAGAGTAAGAGGGGTCTTCCAAACCCTTCACCCCCCCCCCCCGCTCCTGAACTCAGGCTGTCCATGAGACCTGCACTGACCAAGGAACTGTGAGCCAAACTTCTGGTTTCCAGGTGGAATCTATGAAGCAGCATCGGCTTTGTCCCTTTTCCCTCTGCCACAGTGACTGGCAGCGTGTTGCCTGTAACAGAGATCCGAGAGCTTGCTGGGGCAGGTTCATAACTCTGTCCAGCATTCTCCAAGGCCCCGCCCCACTTCTGGGATGACCTGTGCATCAGTCCCATGACCATAAATAATCTACCTTGAGGCAGGGGGAAAGCTGCAAATTCCTGAAAGACAAAGAACATCTTTTGGAGGTGTGGAGGTGGGGGAGGGTCATCGAGGTTGGAGAAGTAGGACTGAACTTGGATGGTCAAAGAGCATCCCTGATGGAATGAAGGGCCTCCCTGGATAAGGAGAATGCCATGATCAAAGGCAAGGAGGAGGGCGGGTAACCATGTAATTGTGGTGTTAGGGAAAGTCTGGAGGGAGAGAAAAGCAAGCCCTTGGTGATTGCAGGGATAAACAGGAAATGGGTTGGCTCAGGAGCCCCAGGAGAAAAGGCCTGAGAGGCTAGAAGCAGGAGGAGACTGCAGCAGAGATGGGGAGATCTGTCAGTCTACTTCGACATGCCCATCCGAGTACCCAGCTCTGCCCTGGGTTCCTCCACTTCCCTATAACACAGTGGCAGGAAGAAGCATGCTTCGGGAGCAAAGCGGCCACCTGAACTTAGGCAAGGGTGGCGGGTGCCTCTGGGGCTCCCTTGCTTGTCTGCAGGCAGGTCTGTAAGTAACTGGACTAAAGTGGTGACCCTGAGGAAACGGGGTGGCCCTCTTGTGTGTCTCAGGCTTCTATCTCCCCCACATCTTCTAAATGCCAAATCCTCCTGAGGCATCAGAGGGTCCAAGTCCCTTCTCTACGTTCCAAGCCCTGACTAGTGACCTCCTGCTCGGTGCCAGAGGACAAGGCTCACAGTTGGATGGCTGAGTGTCACAGACTGCACAGCCTGCCTCTAACCCCTCACACTCACCATGGGATCAAGGATCGAGGACCTCTCTGAATTTGATCTTGCCATTGACATCTGCCGGTTGTCACAAGAAATTCAAACGACTTTGTCCTTAAGTGAGGTTTCCTTTTGTGGCTTTCAGTAGCACGAGAAACCTCTCTCTTCTCTCTTCCTCCTTCTCTCCCTCTCCCACTCTCTATCTCCTTTTACTTTTCTCTTCCTCTCCCTCCCTCCTTTCTTCCCTCCTTCCCTTTTCCCACCTCCTGCTTTATGTATCTTTAGGGGTTATGATCTGCTTTTCCATATCTGCAGTCAGTGAAGAACAACCTCTGTTTTTGCATGTTCCTAACATTCATTACACAAAGGAAACCACTTCTTGTTTTTTAAGAAGAGCCAAGGACACTGGTTTTCACCTTGGGGATGAAATGCAGATTTCATTAAAAGGAAAGATCCTTCATCCCAAGAGACTGAATAGAAAAGGACTCAGAGCAACATGGCAGCTGCTGGAGCTCAGGGTAGTGCGTTCAGCAAAGCCAGGGGCTAGACTCATGCTAGACTCTCAGCAGCTCTGAGACTGGGCCCAATTTGTACAGTACAGAGTGGCCAACTGTGCCAGTTGTTCCCAGGCCTTGGGGACTTCCCTGGGTGTCGGAACTTTCAGCAATAAAGTGAGGAGGGTCTTGGGTCACAGAACATTTATGGACTCTTGTGTCTAGTCGTTACATGCTTTGGTTGATTGCTGCTTACCATCTGGGCCTTTGTTTCCCTGAGTGTGAAATGAGACAGTTAAACCTGGAGAAACCCTCTGAAACCTTCTCTGACTCATGACTGCCAGAGCCTTAGAGCTTATACTTCAGCAGCTAGCGTTGCTATAGTTTGCATCTTGAATATTCTCCAAAAGATCTTATGTGAAGATCTGGTCCCCATCGTAGGGGGTTATGGACCTGGTGGGACCTTTAGAAGGTGGGACCTATTGAGAGGAACTTAGGTCATTGGCAGAGTACCCTGGAAAAGGCAATTATGATCAGATTCCTCCTTTATAATTTTGCTTCCTGGACACCATTTGTCAGAAGCCTAACACAACAGAACAACCAAACATGACTGAAAACTCTGAAACCATGAACCAAAATAAACCTGCAGTACTTTAACTTGATCCTTTCAGGTGCTTTGTCACAGTGGAGAACTGGCTACTTTTAGACTTACATAACCACCTTTTGCCCATTCTTGCTCCTTTTTTGTCTCCTGGACTATAAAATCTCTGCTGACTTATCTTTGAGTTCATTCCTTTCTGCAGCCAACTCAGCCTCTCCCTTTACAGAAGCTTTATTTAAGGTTGAAGCTTTGTTTTACCTGGTCCTGCTTACTTCCAAAATGTTGATTTGGTCCTTTGTGTCAACTTTTTTTTTCTCTTTGCTTTTGAGACAAGGTCTTAATTTAGCAACTTTTGCTGTCCTAGAATTTGCTATGTAGACCAGGCTGGCCTTGAACTTACAGAGGTCTGCCTGCCTCTGCCTCTTGAGTACTGGGGTTAAAGAGGTGCACCACCATGCTCGGTTGTTTTGTAATTTCTTCCTCCTTATTGATATTCCTTTTTGATGAGATATTGTTTCCATGTTTCCCTTTAACTCTTCTGACTTGGTTTCTGTTGTTTTATACCAGCACATTTATCGTTAAAGTCATACTTACCAAGTTCTACTTCAATGCTTTTTTTGTCTCATAAATGTCTTCTGAAAAGTAGACATTTGAAGTCATGTGCTGTTGTCTGAATGTGAAACCTTTGAACACTGGGTTCCCAGAAGGAGACACCATTTGGGATTGTTGTGAAACTGTTAGACAGTGAAGCTTGATTGGAGAAAGTAGGACACTGGGGGCGGGCCTTGAGTTTGGCCCACCCAGCCCCACTTCCTGTTGACTGTTGCTCTACCTGATTTTGGATGTAATGTGATCAGCTACCTCCTGTTCCTAATGCTGCAACTTTCTCCCCCATCATGGTGTACCATGGGTACTATCCTCTGGAACTGAGGATAAACCAGTTCCAAGCCAGAACAAACCCTTCCTTCTTTAAGTTGCTTCTTGGTCATGTGGCCACAGCAACGAGAAAAATAACTGACGTATAATACAAGTACTCTAAAATCAGGTCACTCCACAATGAGTCCATATTGCTCATTTCGCTGATACTCTTCAGGTGTGAGTCCTCTCCATATGGCCCTGACTGGCCCCTGCTTACGTGCTAAGAAGCCATGAGACAAGAGTTTCTCTTTGTGTGTTGGAGCACAGGTGTTGTCCATGCTAAGGTAGTTTCCAGCTCTACCATCTCTCCTGCTCTCTCCTTCACTTGGGGTCATGAGCTGTAGAGTCAAAGGGAAAGTTGCCCTTCCACTGAAACCAAGCATTGCATCAGGAGAGGATGGATGCATGCTCATGGAAGAGAAGCAAGACAGAAGCCCAAAAGAAGGGCAAGAAGGTGAAAGTTTAAGGTCTCTCTTCCTAGAGGGAAATGGAGCTGGGAGTTGGGTGTTGGGTATTTTAGAGGGCTGGTAAATGATTTTTTTAGGAGAAATGATAGGGCCCAAAGGACACACAATGGCCTGGGACAAAGTTCCCCTCCTGTGGGGAGGCAGGTTAGAGCGTGGTGAGGAACAAAATTGTACCTTGAACAAAGTTAACTCCTGACTGAGATAAAGTCTTTGGGTGACCTCTCACGGGCACCCTCAGAAGAACAGATCAAAGTCTGTCTGGGCTGGGGACTTTGAGTCTCTTTGCCAGTGGCTAATCTTTCCTGCTCTTTGATGAGATTCCTAGGAAGGGGGCTTAAGAGAATGACATTTCTTTTGCAAGAACTTTCCTCCCTCTGGTGAGGGAACTTCAGAGACAGCCCCTCCCTGGGTGCCAGGGGTGGGGACAAAAGAAGGTTAGAGAGTCCTTGCTTCTGAGGCAGTATCCACACCTTCGAATGTCTTCTATTTAAAAGCACACAGCATGCCAAGGCACGGTACTTCTGGTATTGTTTCCTGAACCCAATCTGTGCCTCGTCAGGAGTCTGTGCCTTCGGGCTGCTTGCCATTTCCTTTCTCTCTAGTTCGGGATATTATTATTATTATTATTTTTAATGCTGCCACGAGTACTGGAGAACACAAGTTGTATTTACCTTGGCTAGAAATGTAGGCTTAGAGCCTGCTAAGCCACGTGATGTTAAGGTGTATTTACCTGGGTAAAAAGTTTCACAGTGGCTTTCCCAGTTGGTGGGGCTAGCTGGAGTCCTCACCTGTGGTGTTGAGAGTGATCTTGGCTCTCCATCCTAGCCCTGGGAATTACCAGAATTTTTAATGTATTCATTCTAACCGGAAGACACCCAACACCAAGTTAGGTTTAGTCTTCATTTTCTTAATAGCAATGTCAGTCACACTTTTGTTTTACTACTTGTCCTCTGTATACCTTTCTAGGTCAGGTGTCTATTCAAATATTTGTGTGTGGCTGCCTGTGTGCGTATAGGTGCATATGTGTCTCTGTGTGCACATGCTGTGGCGGTCAGAGGACAGCCTTGGGTGTTATTTTTCAGGCTCTCTCCACTGGGTTTTTTGTTGTTGTTGTTTTGGGTTTTGTCTGTCTGTCTGTTTGTTTGTTTGTTTGTTTGTTTGTTTGTTTTAAGAGACAGGGTTTTCTTATTAGTCTGGAACTTACCAAGCAGGCTAGCCAGGGAGACTGAGACACCTGCCTGCCTGCTTTTCCAGTGCTGATGTTACAGATGTTTCCACCATGTGCAGCATTTTAAAGTGTGGGTTCTGGGGATCAAACTCAGGCCTGTGCTGAGGCATCTTTCAAGCTCCCCCACCTCAGTCTTTCTTTCTTTCTTTTCTTTCTTTCTTTCTTTCTTTCTTTCTTTCTTTCTTTCTCTCTTTCTTCCCTTTTGTTAGGAAAGGGTATCTCTGTGTAACCCTGGCTGTAAAAATAGACTAGGCTTGAACTCAGAAATCCACCTGCCTCTGCTGGAATTGAGGGCATGTATCACCATACCTGGCTTTTGTCAATTCTGTAACTACTTGGTTGATTTTCATTGCTGACATTTTAACAATTCTAGGTGTATTCTGAAGTTGTATTTTGATATCCATGCATAACATCTGGCCCCAAGCCTCTAGTATGGGTCCACTGAGCTCCCTGCTTTTATATCCACAATACAATGCAATACAATGTTTCTATTGGACATAATATCTTTATCTATCTGTTCCACCACCACCACACACACACACACACACACACACACACACACACACACACAGAGAGAGAGAGAGAGAGAGAGAGAGAGAGAGAGCTCTTTGGTTTATTTCAGAAAAAAAATTCTGTGCCCCTCTTCAGATATTACTCATGGTGGGAGGAAATTGGACGTGACTAGGTTATAGGCCCAGAAACTTACAAAACCTTGTTTTTTAAATAGATGTGGGTTAGAGATTAAATTAAGAAACACACGGGCATTTTTTTTTTAGCAGAAAATCAATCACATGTTCCCATAAGCCATCAAAATGTGCCATTATGTGTTTATAAAGGTTGTTCGTTGTTATCAGTAAACCTCTCCTTCATTAAGAGTCAAAATGTCATGCAGCACAGCCGTTGCTTAAAGTGTCCTGCATTCTGAAGGAATGCAGCCCCCACCAGTAGCAACTTCAAGGAGGCATTTCTGTGCAGTAAATATGGAACACAGTGAAAGCCCAGTCCAGGGAAAACCACCCAGGGTTCAGTACACACCTGCCCCTGACCAGAGGTGGTGATAAATGCTTTATTTAATGGTGCTGCAGCTCCCTATCTGCAGGACTGCTGGCAGACTCTTCTGGAGCATACAAAATCAACTTTCAGTGGTAAGGTGTGTGAAAAGCAGTTGCAGTCTCTTAAAATTCTCTGATGCCAAGCTAAAATAAAAGTGAAACTCGGCCACTTAATTGTTTTTTTATTCACTGATTAAGACAATAAAAAACTGTGCTAATTTCAGTATTAAGGAATTAAAATCTCCCTTGAGACTTCCTCTGCCCTGGGCAAGGGTCCATCTGCCCATTGCAACAGGCTAGCCAGCTTGCACACAGAGATTCCCCCATGAGCTGTGATCTGAATAACTTCACACTGGACTGGCCAGGGCCCAGAATGAAATGCTGGCCCTTTAAATCATTACCCAGGGAAACTAAAAATAGGACTGTCAATTAATATAGGAGCGATAAGAGAAAATGCATTTAAGATGTATAGCTGTTCTGACTGAGCTCCCAGCCTTGTAGGGCTGAGAATTTAGATGATGAAAAACCAAGAGGAAGGCAGCTTGGTCAGCCTCTCGGGAAGCCGAGGAAATCAATGGTGTGGGTGAATGGTGCCACGAGTGTGTGTGTGTGTGTGTGTCCCTAGTGTGACTGCAGACTGTATGTGAGGCTGTGGCTCATCAACACAAAACTGCTTTGTTTTAGACAAAAGCACCCCCGCCACACACACACCCAGCCTCAGCCCCACCCCCACCCCCCATTCAGGCATCCCTGGAAGATTCTTAAAGCTTGTGTGTGGAGATCTGCATACAGGTCTCCATGTGAGCCACTTTGGCTTCTTAGTACTGAGAATGAGGATGAGGAATTGGCTTTTACTTATGTATCTGTGCATGTATCTGGTGTGCTTGTTCTGTGGGAATGTCAGCCATCTTCCGCTGTCCTTTCCCACCTCATTCTGAGACAAGGTCTCTCACTAAACCTAGAGCTCACTTGGAGGACTGGGCAGGCTGGCCAGTTGAACCCTGGGGACCCTCCTGACTCCCTGCCTTCCCTTACTGGTAGGAGTGAGCGGATCTTCCTGGCTGTTTATGTGGCCCTGGGGATTGAACTATTTCCTGTCCTGCTTGCGTGGCAAGCACTTTACTGACTTAGCCATCTGCCTAGCCCCTAGATTTTTTTTTTAACCTTAATTTTAATGTTCTTGAGAGGAGCAAAAGGGAGAAAAGGAAGGTGAGGGTGCAGAATGGAGGAAGGCAAGAAAGTATGTATTAGGGGTGAAAACTCAAAATAGGCAATGAGTGCTCTTTGCCAAAACACAATTGTTATTTTCTTCAGCGCTCAAAAGAACTGGAAATCCCTTCAGAGAAGAGAGCTAGAACAGAAGCTAATTACATCATTTGCATTTGCATATAATTGGTATGCCTTCCGGCAAAGACAATAAAATCCGTGTTTGTTAGACTTCTTGCAAAGACATGATGTATTTCAGTGGCACCGTGTATCTGTAGGTTTTAAAAATTCCCCATCACACCCTCAAGTGGACCGAGCTTGCTTTTGAACCTGCCTGAGCTTGGCCAAACCACATAACCTTGGCCATCTGACCTTGAGGCCTGGCTTTTTCTCCTGTTGCTGGGGGGGTGGGGGTTGCGGGGAATAAGAAGCCTTCCTTTCAGGGCTGCGCCCAGGAAGAAAGGAAATCACGTGGATCCAGTTCACAGTATCAGCAATCTTCAGACTCTGCCCTGAGATGCTGTGGCCTTTCTGAGCCCACAGAATGCCCCACCACGGGACCCAGAAGGACTGGATGGTGCCCAGAACAGGTGGAAGTCAGGGCCTGACTGGCTTAAGCTGTGTGCCACCCAAATGGGTGACCTGATTCTTGTGTGTCGTGCAGGTCATCGGTGCTCTGAGGACAAAGCCAGTAGGCTGTCTTATGCTAGTTTCCGGGACACCTGACCACGTGCTCTACTCCATCCATGTACGTACGGGACTCCACAGAACATACAGTTTTCGAGGGAGAGTTTAGACATGGCCAGGGATGACCGTCTTCATTTGTGCTTACTACAACCCCCACATCCTGGGCTTCTGAGAGACAAAGCCTAGAACGAGCAAGCCAGCGCTGGGCTTGGGAAAACTGACTCTGCACTTCCACAGGCCTGGCTCTGAGCTGCACACTGCCTGCTTACTTACTTACTTATGGTCTCATGTGAGCCTTACCACGGTCTCACCTTCCAGCTCCTGCCTTTGCCTGTCTGTCCATCCCCCTGAAGCTGGTCTTGCTCATTTGTGTTACCACTCTCGCCCCCCAACGCTGACCATGACACAGGGACCTGAGGAAGCCTAACTGTGAATGCCTGGGGTTCACCATCATTCTCTGCTATGTGAAGTATGGCGCTTATTTTTTGGTCCTCTGTTCAAGAACACACACAATTCATGAACTCATCCAACTCCACCAGCAGTTCTCCCATCCATGGACCTCAAGGTGCCTCGGGTGGCAGGGAAGCAGTCTAAACCATGGATGTCACAGAGAGAAAGAAAATCCCCACATACCTTACAGAAGCCAAGATAAGAAGCGGAGAAACGGGGGATGGACGAGGCTCACATGTGAAAAGGCAACAATGTCATTTGTGCCTGAGGGTGTTCTGAAGTGTCACTGAAGTGTCGGGTGGGCCAGAGAAACGGACAGGTACATAGCACGTAGTGCTGAGGAGAGAAGCCCAGGTGCCTTGAGCCTCGCTGCCCCAACCCTCAGACAACTGAAAGCTCCTCCTCTGGGGACCGCATAACCCCATTCCTGATTGTACCTCACCTACTTACATGACCTTGGCCAGGTCCCTTAACCTTTCCACACCTGACTTGGCTCACTTCTAAAATGATAACATTCTCCTTGGAGGTGTTATGAGAGCTCACAAAACACAAGCAGCGATTATCCTGATTTTCTAGACGAGTAACAGAAACTTAGAGAGGTTCAGCAGCTTGCCCAAGGTCACGAAGCTGACAAACTGCCATGACCAATGGGGTCATCAGTATTAGACTTCCTTCCAGTGCCTCTGGATGGAAACACTCTCCCCTGTCCCGCTGGACACTGGATGATCCCTGTTTCTAGCTCCAGCCTGGCTTACACGCACCAGCTGTCACTCCACAGAGTCACACGGAAGGACAGCCTGACCTTGTGCCAAGAAAGCAGGAGACAGGGCAGGTTCGGATCCTCTTCAGATCACTCCAGGTGACTGAAGGGCTCCCCACCAGCCTCTGTGCTTTGTGGCCCACGTGTGCATGCAGATAAGCACACACTTCCTCAGTGTTCACCTGTGATCCTTTCTACCCGCTCCCATGATCCCCAGCACTCCGGAGGATATACTTTACTCCTTACCTACCCAGACTCTGACAAAATATCAAAGAGGCAACTGAAGTATCATGGAGGAAAGAAGGAAAATGGCTGGGCAAGGAGCACGAAGCTTCGCTCTGCCCCATCTCTCTGTCTCCCTCTCTGAGAATCTGGCACTGGGAATATAGCTCTTGCTTGCCAGGGACAGAGCAGCAGAGACTTGGCCACGGTCTCAGCCAGATGTCACTCTCATCTGGCGGCCTTGGCTAGCTCAGTGTTTGGAATGAACAGCCCAAACATGGGGCAGGCGGGGCCCCTGCAGGGCTGTGGGCAGAAAAGCTGAACCCTGGCGATGCCCAGAGATATCTCTCTGCTTACGGTGCAGGCAGGCAGCAGGAAAGAGGACACCGAAAGGACAACAGCCTTCCCCTCTGACCTCCTCCTCCTGGGTCCCTATCTCAACTATGGCCATGGCCATATCTTACTATTTTACCAAGAGACCAGACTCCCACTCACCTCAACGGGGGCGCAGCTCTTAGGAGCTTGTGTGTCCTCTATACACGGAACCCCATTCAGGAAGACAGATAGAAGGAGCCAAGAGTGACCAAGGCCCCTGCATATGGGGTCACTGCAGCTCAACCTTACAGCCTCAGTAGGCCAAGACCAAAGTGATACCTAGGGTGCTGCACCAGAAAAGAAAGACACTTGGTCCCACTCCCATAAAGGAGAGTGAATTGGACCTGGCTGGAACAAGGACCCACTAGATTAACAGTCTGTCTAATGCGGAAGGGTCCCAGGTTGAGGTGGGAGCCTGAGAGGATCCCGGCTTCACCTGCAGCCAGAGGCGAGGTGCCTCAGAGCGGAGTGAGGGCTGAGCTGTGTGTCAGTGAACACATCAGCATGTGCAGGGGGCGGCACCATGTGCTGCCTGCCAACGGGCCCATTTCGGTCACCATCTGCAGTAAAGAGTGGGACACCTGTCAGAAACAGCTGCTGACGGCAGATAGGAGGCTGGAGGGGGGCGTTGTGTGGTGGCCTGGAGCTGGGCACGCTGCCGGCCCACAGGAATGCCAACTGTGTGCGTGGTGTGGAGGGATTCAGTGAGAGAACCCTGTCCCTCACTTCCACAGGCAGGGTGCCCACCACCACTTCCTGCCTCCCTGGACATAGGTTTCAGCCTGTTGTCACTCTCATGGGCAGAAGAGACAGCTTCTCCTGTGGGGAAGGAGAAATTCCAGAACAATCCTGAGGAAAGCCTAAGACCTCCTGTGGTGAATATCCCAGGTACATCTATAGGAAAAAAAAATGGCACTGGGCATGTTCCTGGCTCTTTAGGAAAGGTGTGCCCATATGCATGGCACTGAGGTGATGGACTGGGTCCTTTCTTATATGGTCCACCATGATGGAGTTTGATCTCCCAAAGTATCTGGACTTTTCTTTTTAGGTAAATGAATTTCACTTCATCAACATAAAATTAAAAAAACTTTAACACTGTAACAACTTTTAGTGAGAAATCTTTCCAAGTGAGTTATATACTCCACCATCTGTCATGCCTTCACCAGACACCAAGTCTTTATGCGTTCCTCATGTTAAATACCCATAGCTCATGGGCGCTGCCTCCGTTACCCTGAAATCATTCTCAGTAGTAGGTGTGGCCTTTGTACCTCTTCCCCAGATTGGAGGGCTGTGCTGTCAAGGATACAGAGACTCAAAGGGGTCACAGGGCTCAGGCCCAGCCATCTGCTGCTACCTCTTCCTAGCTCTGTCCCAAAACATCCCCAGTTTGTTGGGCCTCAGTGAAGTGCCTGTGATCATGAGATGTCCTGGCATATGCCGGGGTGGGTGCCAGAATGCGGGATATATGCTGTGGCCTCTGGCTCTTCAGGGCCATCTGATAGCTGGCCCACCATTTGAAGGCAACAGCCCAGTTCAAAGCCCGCACCACAGGCAGGAACAGCTATAACACCATTAGTGGTGCTTCCTGCTTGGGCTCTCTTCACTTCCTTTGGCTCCGGGTCACCCCAGCAGCCACAGGGTCCATAGGGACCTTCCACAAGAGCAGTGACCCCAGCATCCCTGGGTCCAGCTGGTTCAACTCAGGCCTGTTGGGCGGTGTGAGAGGACATGGCACTCTCCCTCTCACAGGGGGCCATGACTGGCTATGTCACTTAGGGGTGTCACATAGTGAGGCATCTGGAGTCTAAACTCCTTGCATGTACTTTCTCTCCGTGTTATTCTTTTAGTCCCAGGTGCCAAGTTCCCAGAACCTTCCCAGAATACCCTGGAACACTCACAGCTGTGGCTTCTCACTCACAGGGGCTGGTGAGCAAGAATCTCCACCTTCACATGAGTGAGTGCCTAAGAGCCATGCAGGAGCTAATATGGTGGCCACGATGCACAGACCTCAGAGCTTATTATCTGGTTCTCACTCTGCTAACCAGGAGGGGCTTTGGCTGTGGGAATCTGTGGACAAAGGCTTGAGTAGATACGATGTTCCCTTCAGGCCTCAGAAATAAACTCTTCTAAGCAGCAGAAGGAATCAGGCTTGTGACCAATGCCAGGGCCACAGGCCTGGAAAACAAATTCACAGTTTAAACATTGAGTTTGGAAAATTCCTTGCGGCTTCTCTATTGGGAGACGAGCTCACCACTGACACCATCTAAGCACATCCTCCTGAGAGCTTGTTGGTCACTTACGACTAAGCACTTTGGGCAAAGGGCATTTCCCCAGTTTGCCCACACCCCTGTTGGGAGAGGGCTTCTGTTGTTGACCTCTCTCACTCCTTTTCTGTGTCTTTCTCCCAAGCGAGCCACCATATTTGGAATGGAACACTCTAGGCTTTCAGTTGCTTTCACTGAGAAACTGGGCTACAGGATGACACAACGTGAGACTATTATATAGTTGTTCATTTGGAATGACACTGTGCCAAACGCAGAGCTTCCTGCCTCAGGGAAGACCAAGGCAACAGGAAGCTCCACAGTATGGAAGACTTTCTATCCAGAAAGTCGTTCTACTGGATGCAAGAGACCCCTCAGTATTGAGGCTGTCTATAGGGCCCTGCCACGGCTCTCCACCATGCCCAGGTAGGAGTCTGAACCTGGCACCGTCAGATGTGCTCTGTGAGGCGTCAGTCCTCAACCTGTGGATCACCACCCTTTGGGGGTCGCGTTTCAGCTATTTATATTACGATTCATAACAGCAGTAAAATTACAGTTATGAAGTAGCAATGAAATAATTTTACGGCTGTGGGGGTCACCACAATGTGAAGAACCATATTCAAGGGTCACAGCATTAGGAAGGTTGAGAAACACTGACATAAGGGTTTCTTCCCTAGTTTAGGGGGCAGCTCCATATCAGCCAAATGCTTGAGAATGGGGAAGAATTAAGCCTGGTACAGATGAGGTAATGGGAATTGTGGAGGGAATGGATAGGAGCCTTCAGCTACAGCCAAGCTTAAGGAGAGCTCCGGATGGGGGAGCCAGCGAGCTGAGGAAGAGCCTCCCATGCCTTTCTCTTTACTTCATATAATGTTGCCCTTTTGAAGCATTTAAGTGTGAAAACTAGTAGATTTCATTCCCAGCATTGTGCAGGCCTCACCACCACCCATTTCCAGAACTTCCTCATCATCCCAAACAGCATCCCTACTCCTTAAGCAATGGGCCTCCTGCTCCACCACCCCTGGAACCCCAATTCTCCTTTCCACCTCAATGAATCTGTCTATTCCAACTGCCTGGTAGCTGGATTATATGACATTGTCCTTTTGTGTCTGGCTTATTTCATTTTTGTCTCCCGTCTACACGGGTCACTCATATTACAGCATGTATTTAAATTTCATTCTTCCTCTGGCTGAATATTGTTCCACTGCACGTGTGGCCCACAATTATTTTTGTTCATATGTTCATTAATGGACAACTGGGTCGTTGCTCTTTTGACTCCTGTGAATGACAATACGTGAATCATTATACATCTGTATGTCTGTCACAGTGTGCCTGTCACCTACGTGAATCTTGGGGTACCAATGTCTGAGTTCCACTTTCAATTCCTCTGAGTAGATACCTAGGAGTGGAATTGCTGTGTGTCCCGTGACTTTTCAGGGGAGACTATTTAAGAAATGTCTATTCCTTCCAAATAGAGAGGCACAATGAAAGAATTCTGTCAAAGTCCATCTTGGTGAACCAAGGTGTTTATTGAATATGGGTGATTAAAGGCAGCTGCACTGCTGAAGAATCCCGGGCAGCTCACCAGTAGCTGCAATATGGTAAAGTTCCCTGCTCATTCAATTGTTTCCCTCTTCAGGAAGGCTCCTTTTGTCAAGTTGGCAGAAATGTAGAACCACCTAGGAGAAGGGTCTTGGAGGATGTTTGGGAGGAATTATCTTAATTATGCTAATTGGTGTGGGAGGACCTGCTCACTGTTGGCTGCATCATGCTCTAGGGTTGGGGTCTTGGACTGGATAAAAAAGAGGAGAGCTAGCTCAACACTGACAAGGGTTAATTCATTGCTGCTGATTGTGCATTTAATGTGACCAGTTGCTTTGGGTTTCTGCCGCCTTGATTTTCCCACACTGACGGACTATACCTTGGAATCACAGCAGCTCTGATTCAAGATGGAGACCATTATGTCCAACCCAGAGAGACCCTCTGAACCACAGTGAGATGCAGGAACTCTATATTTTTACTCTTTGAGGAACCACCCCATAGAGGGGAGTGCCTTTTTGCATTGCCATCCCAGGGCACAGGTCTCTAATATCTGCAACACCTCCCAGCACTTCTTATTTTCCATCTTCTATATTTTAAAATAGCATCCATCCCTGAGGTTATGAAAACCTCACCATCATTTTTATTTGACTTTTTCATTTTCTTAATAAGCATCCTTCTGTGGGCTTATGGGTAATTTATATCTTCATTGGTGAAATGACTATAACCTTTTTTTTTTTTTCCCCTCAGTGATAAGGACTGAACCCAGGCTTATGGACATGCAAGGCAGGGGCTCTGCTGCTGGCCCATACTCCAGCTGCTGCCCACTTTTGAAATGGGGTTTTTGTATTTTTCTTGCAGAACAGAGGTATTTTCTCTATAACTTGGGAACTAATTCCTTATCAGACACATGATTTAAAAACCCTTTTACCGGTTTGGTGGGATGTCTTTTCACTCTCCAGATCACTCTTTGATGCACTTAAGTTTTTAATTTGCTGATGTCCAATTAATTTTCTTGTCTTTAACTCTCTGTGCTTTGGGTACCACAGCCCAAAAAACAAAGTCAAATTCCATTGAATGTACTGAAAACTAAATGAAGGTTTTCCTGTATGTCTTGTCCAGAAGGTTCACTGTTTCAGCTCTTGGCCTAGGTTTGTGGTTTAGTTTGAGCGTGCTATTGCACAGCGTATAGCTCTTTCGCACACATCTCCACTCACAGATCTGGCTGTACCATTGTTCCAGCACTGTCTGTTGAAAATACCAACCCTTCCCCATGACCACCTGTTCTGGTTTGAATATGAACTGTCCCCTACAGGTTAGTGTGTTTGAGCCTTCAGTGTCCCCTGGTGGCACTGTTTTGGGAGGCTGGGGAACTTTTAGGACTTGTGGAACCTTGGCTGGAGGAGCAGGCCACCCAGGGCACGCTTTTGAAGGTTACGGCCCCACCCTGCTTTCCAGTCCTGTTTTCTGCTTTGTGATCTCGAAGATAAGAGGAGCTGATGTTTCCAACCCCATCACTACTAATGAACCCATGTCAGCTGCTCTGGTGCACTGTACCATCAGAAATTGGGAGCCAAAATACTCCTCCCCTAGGCATTTTGCCACAGGAAATCATACATGTGAGTCCTGTCCTAAACATGCCCCTCAGCCTTCTCCTCACACCACTGTCACCTAAGCAATGTGACTCCCACAGGAGGGTGATAATAGTTCATCCAGATATCTCTCAACTAGACTGTCATGGCCTGCAGGGTGTAGGCCCCTACAGCAGGTATAGAGTTCAGAGTCAGCATGGATCCACAGATTTATTTCTTCACACACATCTGTTTCCATTTCTCTGTTTTCCCTTTCATCAGCTACACCATGGGGAACCTTCGCATTCTTTGCTCCAGCCTTGCTCACTCAACACACACACACACACACACACACACACACACACACACACACACACACACACACACCTACATACAAAAATGTCCAAGCACAGAGCTGAATTCGCTTCATGTCATGAAGATTTCAAGACCCTATCTCTGATTTTTTTTTCTCGTTGTCTTCTTCCTTCTCCTCAAGAGAAGCTGTTCTCATTTCTTACCTTGTCCCAGGCCTGCCAGGCCAGGCCACCCTCTGCCCCTCCTGCAGATTCAGATCCTGTAATGTGCCAAACACACACACACACACACACACACACACACACACACACACACACACA
>NW_026591086.1:2407769-2417699 GCF_907164565.1 Psammomys obesus
ACACACACACACACACACACACACACACACACACACACACACACACAGAGAGAGAGAGAGAGAGAGAGAGAGAGAGAGAGGGAGGGAAGGAGGGAGGGAGAAGGAGACAGAGAGGGAGAAGGAGAGTTTTCCAGACTCCAAAGCTTCTGGCCCCAATTCTTTTAATCCTCATGCCTTCTCCCATCATTTCTCTTGTCGGGAGACTCCTCGCTTCCCTGCTCTGCCCTCTGTTTCCAGAGCAGCTCAGTTATCACCTTCTTGGTGGATGGTCCTGGACTGTCCCCAGGACCGTGTCCCTGAAGCAGAGCTGTGTCCTTCCCACATGTGGTGCAGCCCTGCAGTGTACTGGCCTGACAGCAACCCTGACGACCAGTGACGCTACCCGGCTCCGGAACCAGCCCGGTCCCCCTGTCACTGCCTCTTATGCTGTAGTGGGTGGAGACCCCTACGAAACACTCAGCCCAGGAGATCTTGCATACTTCTCATCCTGGTCTTGTCCGTTTCGTCCCCTGGATATGAGGCACTCGAGGACAGGGACTGTCCTCTTTTCACCTTTGCAGCCCCAGCCGGAACCTGGCACACAGCAGGTGCCGATAAATATTTGCTAAATAAAGGAATGCATGACTTCAAACTCCGGCTTTTAAAGTTCTGCAGCCCTTGGAAAATTCCACAGTTTAGGCAGCTGCTCCTGTCCTCTGTGCAAATAGGCACTTTATCAATCCAAGGCTGGCAACAGATCTGCTGAGCCCGACTCAAGCCTCGGGCTCCTTCCCAGAGCGGTCCTTCCACTGCGGCAGGGCTGCGTCTGCCTCCCCCGATAGGTGCTTCTGCCAGGAGCCAGGAAAAGCTCGACGCAGCCCTCCCCTTCCCAATGCTATTTTCAAAGCGGATTCAGAAGCAATGGTGATATTTTTTGCCCTTAAGAACAAGACAACCCCTTTGACATAATAAGGTTAAAAAAGAAATGGGGGTGGGGGGGGGAGGAAAAAATACTGCACCACATTTCCTTTCAGCTGGGTGGGGGGAAAAAAACCCAATCTCCAGTTCCAGCTGGCAGGCTGCTGGACTCTCGCTGCTGAGGAGAAGGGGAGCGGAAAGATCAGCCCTGTACAGCTGAGGACTTATTTTTGGCTATGCAGCTGGTGAGGAGATGCTGGCAGCAGGCAGCATCTCCTCAGTACTGAGGCAGGGGCATGACACTGCATAGGCAGAGGAGCCCTGTCTGGGGCTGGGCTCCACACTTGCCTGTTGACACTGACAATTTGGATTGGTTCAGGGCACAGGAATCCCAGGGGACCTCTAGATCCACAGGATCTGAGGGACCCTGGGGAGAAAGAGATGATTACTGAAACGGTGGCTCCAAGGGGATCCGCCCTGCTGCCATGGAGGGGAGTCCTCTGCTGAAATGTGGAGGAGACCTGTGTTATCTTGCCCTAAAGCAACATGGGGACCGGTAAGTGAAGTGACACAAAGCCAGGGTGCAGGTCTCTCACTATGAAGGGAGCAGTCCATAGGTGTTTGAGAAGGAGAGTGTAGCCAGACCTTTCACACCAGTAGGAATGCCTATCCTCCAGGACTGTTGGAAATAGAATCATCTTTGGGTTGAGGGAGAGGAATCCAGCTTCTTAGATTGGAGGCGGCACTGGAAAATAATGGGGAGAGTCTATGAAATTGACTTTGTGGCCCACTATTTTTGTTGTTGTTGTTTTGTTTTGTTTTTTTCTTGAAACAGGGTCTCCTTGTCTGGGGCTAGCCTTGAATTTGCTATGTAGCCGAAGATAACCTTGGACTTCTGATCCTCCACCTCCTAAGGGCTGGGATTACAGGCACACACCACAACTTGTGCCATCATATCTGGTTTATATGGTGCTGGAGATTGAACCCAGGGCTCCATGTATGCTAGGCAAGCACTCCACCAAGTGAGCTTCATTCTTAGCCCGAGACTCACATTTTTTTTAACAGCCTCCAAAATGTAGGTTTCTCTACAGAACTTAAAAAATCAGTTTTCTTGGATCAGAAGCATAACATTACTGCCAGTCTACTTTGAGCCCAGTCAGCTCTGCCTATCAGGATGATGATGTAACAGTCCAAGGTCAAGGCTAGCTCAAGAAGGAGCAGGGGTTTCTGCCTACTCTGCTTGTCAGAGCACCTGGACAATGGCCTCGTTTCTCTGTCTTTTTAATTTTTCTATTAACTTAGAACAGGAATAAAATGTCCTAAAGATTAAGGAAAAAAACCTCACAGTGTTATTCAAGTGAGGTTTTTTGCATTAATATTCTATACAGATACCCAATACTTCAAAAACATCTTCCTGTTGGACGTGGCATGTTTTAAAATGGAAATCTAAAGCAAGAGAGTATGGAGCATGGAGAAGATGCAATAGTGCTCGCCGGCAGAGAGGCCTCTGCTTAAGCCTAGAGCTCTCCAGGTGTGTGCCAGCCTGCTTTCAGCTCCCACCCTGGACGACAGCATGGGGAAGGCAGGGCTCTGTCAAAGGGGACCTCTGGACAGCCCACTGAATCCTGGATCAGCCAAGGGTGCTGGGAAAGGGCACCCAGCCCCTGGCAGCCTCTCTAGTGCTCCCCCATGATAGGCTGTACTGATTTCCCTACCTACCAGAATCCTGCCCCCCCCAATCTCATGGCTCTTCTGTCTTTCCTTGCAAATGGGCTCAACCCAAAGGATATTCATGGAGCTTCTGTGAAGTACCAGGACCCATGTTTAGTCCCAGAGGAGTAACGTGCAAGTAGAGAAGGCTCTAGTCATTTGGACCCTTGGTTTGTTTATACCTACAATTTATTCCATAAACATCAGAGGGGGCTCATAGCAATACAGCAGGGTCAGAGGAAGTATGTGGTGGAAGAGAAGGCTGAGCTGGGGATAAAGGTAAAACATACCTTTCCTTCACCGAGTCCTTCCCTGCTGCTAAAACAGGAACACAGCTGTGGCTATACAGCTCAGTAAACCTAGTCTCCAAGCCATCTGGGGAGGAAAAGCCTTCCACAGAATCCCAGGGTGCAAAAGATGGAGTCTGGCACACAGTGGGCACTTGAGATGTTGCTGCTTGGATTGCAGCCAATGACAGCAGTCTCTAAGAGGCCATGACTTGGGGCACAAATATCAGACTGGTTAGCTTTGGCCAGAGGCTCCAGAAAGTCTTTGCCCAATACCTCTCACCAAGATCCAGGAGGTTCCTTGGGGAGAAGGGGCTGCACTCCATATGGTCAAAAAGAGTCTCTAAATAAAGGTAGCGTAGGAAGAAATAAAACAAAACATACATAAACAGAACAAAACAGAAGGTAGAAATGCTTTTTTTTTTTTTTTTTTTTTTTTTTTTAAGACCAGGTTTCACTGTAGGGCCCAGGCTAGCCTGAGACTCACTGTGCAGACCAGGCTAGCAGTGAACTCATGCTTGCCTCTGCCTCCTAAGTGTTGGCATTAAAGGCCTGTGCCACCATACCTGGCTGACAAGGACAGCACCCCTGAGTAAAGAGCCAAGAGCAGTCAACAAACACGTTAATGTTATCCTGGCAGCAAGTTGCAGGCTTCACCTGAAGTCCTTCCCCAGCAGAGCCCACCACTATCTGCACTCATCCTGCAGTTGTCAACAGCTGGGGCGTGCGCCGGGGACCATCATGTGAGCTCTCATCATGGTCTTAAAAGCCCATCTCAATCCCGTGTCCCTTCACCATGCCTCTGATTTTCCTCCCACGGACGTTTCCCTTCAACGATACTGCCCCTTGTGCTCTAAGCTCTTCCTGTGGGGGAAAATAAGAACTCATTGAACTGCCACATCTCTGTCTTGGAGAAGTGGCGTCTCCTTCCGTAGCTCCTGTCGCTTGATAGCAAATAGACTACAGAGCAGGGATCGGGGCTCGGGAATGGAGAAAGAGACGTCTCTGAAGAGCATGTGTTGGAGCCTTATGAGGGCTTTATTCTGGCAGGCTGTGTTGGTGCCAAGGATGCAGAGTGATTTCAATGGAACCCTGATGAGCAGTGTGGACAAGCCAGCATCCTCTTGAGCGCGGCCCACCCGGACAACCTGTTTCCTGAAAGAAACAGGAATCTCTCTGAAGTGCCCTGTTTAACTTCAGTGTAGGCCTATATGATTCAGACCACCTTGTTCCTATTTTATTTTATTGCCTCTAAAGATGCAGAAAGTGGACTGTCCACAGTCTCACAGACTTCAGCATTCTTCAAGCAGGTAGGGCAAAAAAGAAGCTGGGAAGAATAAGGGGTAGATGGGTGTGGTTTCCCCTGGGCTTCAGGAAGCCTTTTCACTGTCCTCTACTAAAGGAACTTCTGTAGCCAAGGTGCACAGAGAATCAGGAAATCCAGACTTTCCCGAAATTTCCACCATGGATGAAGGAGCAGTGATCACAGCATGCCTGGCTCAGAGTTGAGGTGGATCAGGCAAGCTGCTGCCTCGAGTTCTGCAACAATGTGCAATCTGGCCTGGACCTCTGCCTTCTGCCTCCCCTGCCCTGTTCACGTGGCCTCTTTGTGTTCCTGTGATTTCTTTGTGTCATATGATACAAGTACATGATGTCTTCAGCAATAGGGTCTTATCATCAAGTTTTAGCCGTAGCCCTGGCTAAGGAGCCATTGGCAATTCATGGCTTCTAGGGGAGGGAGAGTTGATTTTCTCCTAAGATGTGGCCCCAGGTTAGTTGGCCATACCACAGTGTATGGCCCTATACCCATGACATACTGGCAGCTAATTAGACTCAGTGGGCTAAAGAAAGCGTACATGACGTTCTGAGGGGAAAATGGTAGGAGCAGTGGGGAGAGGGTAGGGTGGATTTCATCAAAATACATTGTCTACATATATATGATTCTCAAAGAATAATTTAAAACTCTATTTTATAAAAAGAAGCTAATTGGTAGAAAGCTCAGAAACCCTTATGGCCATGGGTTACATGTAGCTAAACAGACTAGGCACAAGAAAAGCCTAAAAGACCTTCTAAAGAAGGCTGGTGCTATGCAAATGACCCGCCAGAGAATCAGAACATCTTGAGGCCCAGAGCCTTTGAGTGCCTGCCTTCCCAGCTCACTAACCTGCTTCCATGCACTGTCCTTTCCTTTTCCTAATGAACCGATAGGCCGAAGGGATAGAAATGTTATTTCTGCCACCATCCATGTGCCTCTAGTCCAATTTATCGTTCTGGAACACAAGGTCCTGGAGCTCTCAGGAGATCTATAGCAATCTCCTGCCCTAAATACAGCTAAGTGTTTAGAGTGTTTGGCTTTACCCCAGTGGTCTAAGAAGTGGGCTTGTCAGTGCAAGTGATTCAGTGATCATTTATGGAGGCCTGGGATGGTAAGCAAGATTTTGTTGTTAACATTCTAGCCATCCCCTTCACTGGGCTGCACAAGAGGATGGGGGAGGGGAGGCTCAGAGTCTCTGCCTCTCCTCCTGGTAGAAGCTCTGGTACCTGGGGACTGCTCTTTTGAAAACACAGACTATTGTCTGTGAGACCATAGGTTCTAGCTTCCAACAGCGCAGGTGCCTAATACTAACTCTGGCTTCCCTATAAAAGAACTACCAACCCGCCTCTTTCTTCTGGAAAGAATCACGAGAACAGCTCTGAGAAGGAAGAAGAAGTGATTCAATACCTAGGGGTCAGTCTAAACATACCAACTGCAGAGCTGTCCGTGGCTATCAGCTCCCTAGAAACCCAGTGTGAACACGGGTGTGGTTGTGGTCTTAGGGTCTGCCCCATTTGCTGATTCTCGAACGTTTATGCTGCATAAGTCCCATGAGCCAGCTATCCGGTTATCTATTCCCTGGGTGCCCTGCAGCTCTCATGAGCACAAATGCAGCATTTTCATGCGAGCCTTACTCACATACAGATGTGGAACCTACACAGTGACCTTGTGCCCAGTCACACATGGGACCCTAAGAACAGTCACAAAGTCATCCTGATTCAAGTCCATGCACATTTACTTGCTAGTCATGGAGCTGTCCAGCCATACCCGTGTGCTGATGATGTAACGGCAGCTGCCTCTGCACGGGTTAGAGGCTACGCCAGGCTGTATCTAGGCCACCCCTGAGCACAAGTCTGCATGGCAGTTGAATACTACAGATCATCTCCAGGCCAGCCACAAAGCACACATTCTGTTTGCACCACTGCCACGGTCTCCAACAACACCAAGGCACTAGTCCCAACATGGGGTTCGCCTGTGTCCAGAGCCTTGTGTGGACATGCCATGCACAGAACTATTGTGCCATTCCCTTTGACGTGGTATTTTTGTGCCTAGAAGGCAAGCCCATTTTCACCCAAACCTAAGAGACTCCTGTCAACTATACAGCACACATTAGCACTCGGGCCCTGTGTCTAAAAACTGCACTATGGAAAACAAGGCAGCAAAGATGTGTCCACCCTTGTGGAGGAAACTGTCAACCTGGTACCATCCAACCAATCCAACCGGAGCCAGGAGCAGGCAGCCAGGTAGCTCACTCACCACCCAAGCAGAAGGGCCTCCTAGCTTCTCATGCTAAATAGAAGTGCTCTGGGGGTAGGGAGGCTGCTTTCCGATGCTCCCAAATTCTTCTGGCACGTGGGACACCTCTGGGTAGTGAGAAAGGCCTTGCCCTTGTCATGAAGTGCATGTCCCAGGCATACAGGTCATTTTCTTAGGGTGGAAACAGCCTTTTGAAGTCATCTAGTTTTACTCCTCTAATACCATCCATGAGCAAAACAAGGGGCGATGGGGACGGTGATGGCCACGGGCCACAGTGCTGATTCCAGCATGATGTAGACTCACAGTGACATGCTTAGCCACCGGGGTGTTGTAATTGCAGAACATGCTTGGCTGCTGAGGGCATTTACCCACAGCAAAAAGAACACCATAAACCAGATCTCGGGAGAGGGTAGAAGGGAAAGATGAAAGCAGAAAGTGGAGCTCTGGACCAAGAGCAGAATGGAGGTGATTGTGGAGGATTGAACTGGGGTCCTCATGCTAGTGTAGCAAGCACTTCGCAAACTGAGCCATGTCCTCAGTCCCACTGTGGGTATTTTTCTTTTTTTTTTTTTTAGATTTGATCTTATGTCTGTAATGTTTTTCATCTTCAAAATGGAGGCTCAAATAAGCTACAATGCACAGAAACAGCAGGAGAGCTACAGTCTCTACTCTCTAACAAGTCTCACATTCTGGAACTTGCTGCGTAGATAAGGCTTGTTTTTTGAACTCACAGATCCATCTGCCTCTGCCTAGGGGGTACTGGGATGAAAGGCACACACCACCATGACTGCCTTATTCTATAAATGTTCACTTTGCCTTCTATCTTGTCCCAAATGCTCTGGGAGGCCATGGGCTTCCTGTGGTGGGTGAGGATGGGGACAGTGGCTAGCTGGACAGCATACAGCATAGCCAGATCCTGGAGGACAGCTGGCCGGATGACCCAGCAGGGCGGCCATTAGTACCACATACACACAATCCAGACGACTGCAGGATACACTGCACCAGGAGCACACAAGGACACCCCTATTCATGCCATAGCGGGTGTCTACCAATGCACCATTGTCACTTTCCCCTCTGGTCACCTTTGCAAGCTTCCCCTTTGCTCTTTGTAGAGCAGTTGCTGCTGTTCTGTCTCTCACCTTGACTGAATGTCTTCCCTGACTGGTGAACACTCATGACTCACCTGTGCCTGCAGACGCCACTTCAGTGCCAATACCTCCCGTGTGGGTAACACTCTATCCATACCTCCTCACTGCTGCTTGGAAGTTTCCATGTGGATTGCCCTGCAAGCCTCGGCCATGCCAAACCTTACACGAAGGCCAGGGATCACCCTGTAAGATCCCAACAGCAGAGGGGTCTTGTACACTGTCAGGCTGCTCATCCCAGGAGGGCCAGACCATGGGGGTTGCCTTCCACCCTTTATACTTCTGCTTCCTCCTGCACTGTGGCGTTCTGATCATCCTTGTTCTGAACAAGCTGTTGACTTTGGGCTTTTACGTTTCTCCCTATACCATCCAGCTTTAACAAGAATCTCACTGAACTGATTTGACCAGAACCTCCAAGCCCACCATAAGATCCCCTCCATATCTGCTGGGGTTCCCATCCCACCCTTTTGGTTGATAAAGGCAGAATCCTCCCCCAATCTCGTTCCCTTGCCTTACCCTGTTCCTAGGCTCCGATTTCCTACTTCTCTGCCCTCTTCGGAGTTGAGCATAATCAGCTTTTTCAAACCCTGAGACTCCATTCTAATGGTACCTTCGATAACAAAACATCCTGGTGAGCCATGGAATCATTCATTTTTTTTTTCATTGTTCCCAGATAGCGCTGACATGACTCTTACCTCACAGGGGTTCTCTACCTGGCCACACTCCAAAAACAACCAGGTTAAATATCTGACTTTGGCTGGGGGCTTCTAAGCACCAGTGACCCCATGCACAGCCTGGGCTGAGAGCTTCTCTCTGGACACCGTTTTGTCCTCCCCAAGGAGAGTAGAGAAAACAACCTGTGCCCTCATTTCTGTGGTGAGGTCTCCCGGAAAGGTTCTCGTGGACAGACCACCACAAGATCTGCCTGGTGGCTGTCCTGCATTGCCAGCATGGCACGGGGCCTGGCTGTGATCTGCAGCGATTTGAAGGTGGCAGAGCAAGCGGCTTGAGGATAAGGACGTGCTTCTATTTCAAATCGGGAGCTACCGCCCCTCCCTTCCCTTAAGGGCACAGAGGAATCGTCACATGTTGTTCAGGATGGCACAGCCCTATATGCCAGGCTAAATTAAACTGCAAGGTCTATGCTCATAGCTATTATGTAATAGGCAGGTGAATGTCATAACATTTTAGTGTGTGGCTGCCTGGAGCAGGGGTGACCCCAGGTCACAGACAAGAGTAAACATCAAGACTGTGAGTGTGTTTGCCTCCCCCCTCCTGAGCCCCTGGGAAGAGAGTGGGGTGCATGCATGACGACAGCCCATAAGGGCCTCCTATCCAACAGAATCCTGAAAAACATGGAAATGCTTTCACCTTAGCTGTGCCCAAATAAAGCCGAACTTGCTGCAGTGAAGGGCATCGGGGCAGGAAGGGAGTCACAGAAGCTTAGGAGTAGCCACAGTTTTACAGCCCATCACTGGCCTTTGAGTCCGTGGACTGTGGCCAAGAGAGAGATTCGATTTGGAGTGGCCAGAAAAATAATGCCTCTCATGCTTCCCGAAGTAAATGTCCTTTAGATTCCTTCTTATTTCAAAGTGTCGGAAATGGCTTCCTAAACGTTTGTGCAAATGTCAAACTCACTGTCAACCTGAAACCACCTGGAAAGAAGTTAAGTGACAGGTTGTTAAATTAAGAAGCTATAATTTCGCTGAAATGTTTCGGGGACCTTTTCAGCCACAAGAACTGAACTAAGTGACTTTGGTAGAGCTTAAGGTAGCTTGAGTTAGACTAGACTACATATGTAGCATGTAGACAGACACACACGATCTTTCTGTCTCTGTCTCTCCCTCTCTCTCTCTCAGTCTCTCTCTCTCTCTCTCTCTCTCTCTCTCTCTCTCACACACACACACACACACACACAGCTTGGGGGTAATGAACCTGATGGATATAGAAGCCACTCTCGTAGGCTCTATAGGTCTGCCCACTGGGCTTGCACACCCACCTCTGCCCCAGCTACAGATGGCAGCACAGCTGCCAAGTACTTTCTCTTATCAGCCCAATCCTGCCATCAACAGGCCCTGCGATTCTGAGCGTCACTCGGACTCCAATGCTGACTCCAAAGTCATGTCAGTTAACAGAGACGTTCTCATGGATGCTCCTGGAATGCTAGAGAAGTCCCCAGACTCCTTGCCTCTTCTAAAGAAGAAGGTCTGGGGATCCTAGTCTCAGACCCAGAACTTCAAGAGAAAGTTCTGGCTTCTTTTCTAACTGTTTCCTGTGTGTGTGTGTGTGTGTGTGTGTGTGTGTGTGTGTGTGTGTGTGT